>NC_134483.1:192712797-192937797 GCF_040206685.1 Ascaphus truei | reverse complement strand
TCACATGTCTTAGACAGGTCTGCAAGCCTGCCTTTATATATAGAGATATATTGTGTGTATATGTTGGGTTACAAATAAAATCTCCTACGACTTTTATGGTTCTTCCAGACCAAAAAGCATTGTATTGAGAACCGTGACAGTTTACAACGTAATGGGGCACAAATTTTATAATTGTAACTTCTTTTTTTTTCAGCTTCTTCTCGAATCAGCGATGCCCACCTGGCGGACACTATGATTGGTAAAGCAGTGGAACACATGTTTGAAACGGAGGACGGTTCCAAAGATGAGTGGCGAGGGATGGTTTTAGCACGAGCTCCCATCATGAACACGTGGTTTTATATAACCTATGAGAAGGACCCTGTCTTATACATGTACCAGCTTTTAGATGACTACAAAGAAGGGGATCTCCGTATCATGCCAGACTCGAGTAAGTAATTATATCTAATTCTAATATTGGATTAGATCAGGTGCTTAATGTAGGGAGTCCCAAACTGTTGCTTATCACATAGCACTCCAATTGTAATACTATTCTGAAATATCGGCATACAAACTGAGCTCTGTTCATTAAAATATTAGTATTCTAAAATGAATAAATGAAAAATGACTGGTATGCATCTAGAAGACAGGAGGACACTCAAAGGATTTGCTTAAAGGAAGCCCCATGCTGCCGCAAAGTAAACACCCCGTAAGTACATTTTAGAGGTATGCGCTACCACTGTAGTTTAGGGGTCCATAGTGGTTCAACTTCAGCCGTCCACAGTAGAGATGGGCGAACCAGACCAAATCCGTCTGCGTATTTGGGCACTAAAAAAATCTGTGTGCATCAATCCAAATCTGCCATCAGATACAATCCAAAATGGATTTTTAAGGATCCGCAAATGGATTAATCCGTGGAGAGAGAGATTCTCCCCCCCCCCCCCCCCCCCCCCCCAGTGATTAATCTGTGCAGGTTTTTAACAATCCGGCCACGGATTTCGGATTGCTCCTCTAAAATAAAATTTTTACAAATCTGAAACTTTGGATTTGCCGTTTTGAGACTGATCCGCGGACCAAAGGAACTGGCGGATTTAAATCTTCAAAATAGAATCACCGATCTCTAGTTCACTGATTGATTGAACTGGATTCTAGCAAATTTTTTGACAATAATTCTTACAGCATGCGGCAGGCTTGTTAGCAGTGGAAGCTTTTAAATGGAATTTGATAAGGGGCTGAATCCTTAGTCCACTCATACATTTACAAAATGTTTGTGTGCTAAAGCGTAATAGGCCATTTAGATTTGCTAATGGTAGAGTGTTATCACATATCGGAATAGCAATAAAGTGAAACTGCTGCCATATTTAATTGTTGTTTTAAAATTCAAGTCCCGTTTACTGCTTTTTAAACCGGAGCCTAAAAGCGTAAGCCCAAACAGTTTGCAAAGTCTAAATGTGACTTTAGTGAGATGAGCGGATCTAAATTAGATATAATTGGTGAAATATATTCTAACTATCCACAAACAGAAGGTAATTTACATTGAGTGAAAGATTATTTTTCGAGCGGTTTCAGATATTTAATATGACATTCCTAGTAAATCTATTAGATTTGTACCTTTGCTGCTTGCTTAAAGTATTTTCTGTGTTTTTGCTTTTTAAACAGATGATTCCCCTCCTGCAGAAAGGGAGCCAGGAGAAGTTGTAGACAGTCTGGTAGGGAAGCAAGTGGAATATGCCAAAGAAGATGGCTCAAAAAGGACTGGCATGGTTATTCATCAAGTGGAAGCCAAACCCTCTGTTTATTTCATAAAGTTTGATGACGATTTCCATATTTATGTCTACGATTTGGTGAAGACATCCTAAATGGGATCCTGGACATTTTGCCAAACTTATGGATCTATTAAATGTAAAAATTTGTAGACAAAAAGAGACTTCACTGCTTTCCGATTATATGAAAGCTTAAATGTCCCTGCGAACCCACAATCCCTTCCAGAAAAGAAAAAAAAATAATGTTTTGCTGTGAACAACCTACTCCAAGTTCTTTCTGTTCCACACAAAAGAAAACTAACCACTTTATTTGAATATGACATATTTTGCATAAATGGACCCTATCCTTAAGAAGAAAATCGGAATCTGAAAAGCAGGAGGTGAATCAAAGCAGATGGAAGAGACAAAGTGACCGGCTCGACTAACTTTGTACATTGTCTAAATGAAAAAAGAACTGTAAGAAATGTAATTGTTGTAGTTCCTCAGCACTCGCTCATTTCTCACTCATGCAAGTACGGTTTGGTACATCTATCTTCCCTAACATAGCTATCAGTTCATTATTTTAGTTTTGCGACATCCTTCTTGGAGGCGCCTAGTGATGGGCGAAGCCCTTAATGCTAAAAGGGACAGCAAGACATTGCACTGTGATGTTATTGCATTTGCCCCCCCCAGTACTGAAGGGTTTTCCAGCCTTGGAGTAATGTCAAGCACAATAAAATAGAACCTATAGAGTATGCTCATTGGTTTTATGTTGTTATTAATCTTAAATTATAAGACATGTCAACATCTGTGTCGCCGGAATGAAAAAAAAAAAATAATATTTTAATAATGCCGTTAAAGATTTATGGTATTTGCCTTTGCATATCCTGACCTAAAACCGGGCATATGATACCTTGGTCAAGAGATGACTATACACCCAATTAGGCTGTTTTGAAAGTATTTTTTTCCCAGTGTTCCGTCTTATAACATGTGGGGTGCTACAGTGAGCTGCCCAATTATGTAGGTTAAGTTGTTTCCCGCCCCCCCCATGTTACAACTACCTTACTCATAACTTCTGTTACTCTGGGTGCCTGTAATCAGCTGTCAATTGTAGCACTTTAACGCAAATTCATTTATCATACACCTACATTTTTAAACTCCAATATATATATATAAAAATGTATGTTAAACAAATAGGTGAGTGGTTGAGTGTGGCCAAATATTTGTGGTCATCCGGGGGTCTCCCATCTAGATTGTTTTGAAATCTTTTCTTCATCACCCATACTATGATTCTAGATCTAAATTATTTGCATAATAAAAGAAATTAAGAGGTCGCTGTCTAAACAAAGTGTGAAGAAAGGTCCATTCTATTTACTGTTTTTTTTATCATTTCCTTTAAAAACAAAATACTAATTTGGCTTAAAACACTGTCCTTTAAGTATATATTTTAAATCTTTTAAGACTATTATGGTATAAAAGTACACTCAAACTATGTGATCCATGTGGATTTGTTACATGCACGAAATTCTGCATACTCCTGTATTATCTGTTTAAAAGTTGTCCAGAATCTGTGATTAATTAACCCCCTTAGATTGCGGTTGTGAATTATGCCATAACACATCGGCAGACAATGTTTGGTGTTTCTATTTCACCGATTAAATTCAATCCTGTATACTTCACTAACCACTTTTCAAAGTGTCCAAGACCTGAGCAAATGGCCACTCGTGTTTCAAAAAAAACAAAAAAAAAACTTATGTAATATTGCGAAGGCAGAACAGTGCAAAAACTGCTGTACATACATAGACGATTTGCACGGTACATGAGAAATATTGATACCGAACCATTGCTTAAATATGACGATATACTAACTGCAGAGGTTTGAGAGGCTTAAGTGACCTCCATCATGGTGTTAATTCCGAAGACTTGGTGGCATAAGTCCCTTTGTTCCCTTTCTTTGCCAGATTTAATGTTTTAGCCTTAAGGCTTGTGCCTCGTTTTGCTGTTGAATGGTTTACTAGTGCTCACAACATAAATACATTATCTTTGCTGTTTGTCCATTGCTACTACTGCAGTATGTCCAGTTCATGGGCAACCAAAGTCGGGCTATTGTCCTTCAGTAAATAGCTTCTCAATGCAGTCTTTTACGCACTAAGTACTTGAGTCATAAATGTTTCTTGTGTTTTGAACAAAGTGAGCAGATTTGCAACAGTGTTTCCATCCTGCAGATCCAAGTGTTTTTTTTTTTTTTTTCTATTGACTCTTAAGAGTCCTGCATGTAAATCTCAAAGCAGAGCCTGGCTCCGTGAGCCCAAACCATAGTTTGTGACACACAAATGAATGTGTGTATCATGTATACACCCAATATGTGCATAACCTAATGCAACTGGGCTACAATATGCTAAGTGTTTTGGGTTATTTCGTTTTTTTTAATTCGTTTTCCTTGTAGCTGTTGTAAACACGCTACATATTTTAGTATCCACTTATGCATTAATATCAGTAACTTCTAGCAGTTAGATGGTATTATCTTTGTTTATTTGTATATCTTTTCTTTAATATTTTTGGTCTCATTTTGAATTTTGTTTACCAGTACATTTTATTTTATTTTTTTTTAACAACCTGAATGCACCTTTTTGGGTGTCTGGAGGCAGTCTTTTCTCCCCATCTCCTTTGGGCTTTTTTTAAGGCTCATGTTTCAGATCTGCATGCAGTGTTTGCGTTACCCTGGTAACTTACATGTTGGTTCCTGGTTCTAGGGGGTTCCACATTACTGTCCACAAATTTCACAGGGCTTGTGACAATGCAAGCTATGTCTCTGTGTATACAACTTTATTGGCCTTTCATTTACCTGCTGTAGAATTGTTGTATTCTGTGTGTGTGTGTGATGTCAGGCTGCCATGTAATACCTTTTGAATAAAGGAAAAACATAAAATGAAAAAAAAAATAACAAAACCTTTTAACGCAGACCATTTTTTTTTTTTGCATGCTTACGTAGTACAACGTTAAATGTAACAAAATAAAGTTGCATGTTACAATGTTTTTGTTTTTTTTATTTTTTATTTCCATTTATTTGCTTCCTTTGCATTCTGTAAATTTGCTTACAGTGATGTTTTGATGGCTGTATGTAGGGTTAAATGCACTGGTGAAGCAAATATGGTGCCAACGGACGGTAAAGTTCCACTTGTATGTATGTGACGGCATTTAAAGGAACCACACATTCTGAAGAAGAAATAAAACTCGAACTACGTAGCTGATTCTGATTTTATTTTTTTTCTGTTCGCTTTCTTATTAAATTATCAGTTCTGAGTGCCAAAACCTTCAATGATTGAGCTGTGAAATGTTTCTTTTTCCGAGCACTGAATTTCAGGGCAATCTTTTTGTTTTTTATATCATAGATGTTGGAAATTTGGATAATTTTGTTTTGTGAAAGTTACAGCACTCCCTCCACTTGGGTTCTTTTTTTGTTCTATGTCAGAGAAACAATAGTAGGCAACCAAATACTGTACTTGGTAAAAGTTGGAGGAAGAAAAAATTCCCCCATTTCCACCAAAGGGGGAAAAAAGGGTACAAGAAACAGCCCAATTACCATTACAGCCACTTTCTAGTTATCGTTAGGTGAAGGGCAGATTTATTATCTACAGCCAATTTTTATGCTGAGACTAATTTGTTAGGCAAGATCTCTGATCACTTGCAAAACAGTTGTCCGATTTACCAAAGTTGATATGGCCAAATACAGCACTGTTCATTCAATCATATCATTTGTGAAACGGCTTGGTTTCATCTTCCCCACCCCCCCCCCCCACTCTAGCCAGGAGACTGGTCCAATTGTTGCAGAACCCTGTGGTTCTCAAGACCACGCAATGGGTCATGTTTTAAGGATATCCCAAGCTTCAGCACAGCTGGCTCAGTTGAAGACTGAGGCACTGATTGAGCCACCTGTGCTGAAGCTGGGCTATCCTTAAAACTTGACCCGCTGCTGGGTTTTGAGGACTGGAGTTGAGCTCCCCTACTATAGTGGTTAGTAGGAATTTCCATATCCGAGGGGTCAGGATTAGCATGGGTGAATGCAGGGTCCCATGCATCCTGACAATCGGAAGATAAATATAAAATATCGAGGGTCCGGTTAGACAATTCAGTTTTGGAAAGTTTAACATACTGTGTTTAAGTAGAAAAATGAATGCTGTGCAGCAGATAGTGGACTGAAGAGAACAACATGCATATGAATGAACAAAATAAAAAGTATATTGCATCGTAAAGAACTGTGTAGGAGAAACTCAACGGTTTGGTTCCCAAGGAAATAATCGGCATAAAGATAGACTACCACCACCAATATAACAAAAAACAGACATGGAGGTACTACTCAACAACAAGAAGAAAAAAGGGCCCCCGAAGTCTGCCTCTGGGTTGGTCATAGTTTTGTGCATCTTTGGGAATGCGTATAAAATAGTTGCCACTGGATGTGGTTGTAAAGAAAGCACATTCTCTGTGCCTATTCATTTTTTCAACCATTTGTAAGACCCATGCCATGGTGATATAAATTGGGTCTGCCGCTGCCATTCTCCTATTATGTTGTGTATTATATTACATAGTATTATTTCCTGGGCTTCTGTGTCCTCTGCAACGGTTTTTGCTTCTTTTTTTTTTTTTTTTTTTAAAGCAGTTGAAAATGTAATTTGTGAGCACATTCACATGTCTGCAACTCTGCTTTTCACCATGATCGCCTGCAGTGCTTCCACTGCAGCAAGGGATTCTGGGAAATGATATACAAATGCTTTTTTTTTTTTTTTAAACTATATTAATAAAAAGAAAAGTTCAATATGATTTGGGAAAATGTGTACTTTTAACACTGCAAAATAGTTAAATAATAAAATTAAAATAAAGTACATCAGGGGTGTGGTCAACCTTAGTAATCCAATATTGCACCTTGAACCTCCCAGTTACCAGATAGTTAAAATTTAAAAAAAAAAAAACTTTCTTACTCCATTAACTTTATTATTATTACTTAAGTGATCTTCAATAAAATTCTTGCAGTCTAAACTGAGGTAACAAATAATTACCAAGTGGCAATAGATGCTTCTGTAGATGCTGCTTTGATTTAGGGGAGAAACGTTACAATTGTTTTAAGTAAAAGAACTATGAATTTACCAATTTGTGGTTCCTTTTCAATGCTGTACATTTTTTAGTATTTTGCATCATTAGTGCAATTTGGGTGGTTCTTGGTATGTGTATAGTTCAAAAAAGTTTGCGTACGCTACTACAAATTGGGTAAACAACTTCATCCTTGGAGCTTATTTTTCTTTTTTAAGCAATGTAAACAGTTCTCTGCATTTAGAAGTATAACCCTTTCAATCTGTTACTTAATTATGTAAGTAATTTTTATAATTATGATGTAACTATCCTTTAAAACATTTAAAATAAACCCTCTATGTGTATCTGGAGTCTGTAACGTTTTATTTTTCTCACAGTCAACTCTGACACAAACACCCCACCATTCAATGAAACTTCTATTTAGGTGTGGTCTTACAATATTAGACCTTCTGTATTAAACGTGAAAGATTACAGGAATGTTAAGCTCACAGGACCAAGCACCAGTGGGACTCAGGTGTTATCTTTCCTCAAAATTGGCGCTTAAATGGTAAATGTCATCATGCAAACTTAATTGAAGCCTAGAGATCATTGGCTCAAACCTCTGATAAATCAGGGGTCATAATGTGACGTTCGCAAAACTTGAACAGACGTTGCGTTACCAGAGTTCACATACTATCCTCAAAGCTAATTTATATGCGAAAACTACATCTGCAAGTTTTAGATAGAACTTGAATAATGTAATGTTAAGTTCTTGCATTACCATAACGGGCTTTAGTGGTTGTGATCTTATGATAATGCCTCATTTGTATCGCATTGCCACAGACGTCCATTCTAGTTAACGCTGTGATCTTTACAACAGGAAACATGGCTTAACGTTATGATGTTGTCCTTTGATGATATCATTACTGTTAATGTGACATATTTGCGTTGAGCATCTGGGCCCACGAGCGTTCTAATGCTACAGATCAATGAGACTGATTCCAAATTAGTGAGACCTTCTGAAAACCAGTCGGAGTTCACATGTTATTTTACATTACACTGAGGGTTGTTGAAATCATCTTTTTCAAGTCCAAGGCTCTCTAGCTTTCCTCCCATAATTGACATAAAAGGACACTTTTTCTGATTTCTACATGCCCTGGTTTTTGTCTTTTGGTACCAACTCTCAACCAGTATACAGGCATACTCCGCATTAACGTACGCAATGGGACCAGAGCATGTATGTAAAGTGAAAATGTACTTAAAGTGAAGCACTACCTTTTTCCCACTTATCGAAGCATGCACTGTACTGCAATCGTCATATACGTGCATAACTGATGTAAATAACACATGTGTAACAGACTCTATATTCTCCCCGCTTGCGCACAGCTTCGGTACAGGTAGGGAGCCGGTATTGCTGTTCAGGACGTGCTGACAGGCGCATGCGTGAGCTGCCGTTTGCCTATTGAGCGATATGTACTTACTCGTGAGTGTACTTAAAGGGAGTGTCCTTAAACCGGGGTATGCCTGTATACTGCAATTCTTACAAAGCTAAGGAAAAAATGCTCCAGCAATTCCACTGTTGCAATAAGGCCTGTTTGATGAAACATACAAAATATTTAAAATTGTTGCCATTTTAAAGAGCCCTCATAAGGAAAATAGAGATGCAGTATTTGCAGTCTTGTATACCCATTACCGATATTAAAAACAAATGTTATAATCTTATTCTTAAGATTTGTTGATTTATATAATTACAGCTTCTGAAGTATATTTTGGTCTCTTGCTGCATTAATAGGGAATAAAGACTCCTTCAGTTTGAGGTAAACTGAGATGTTTTCTTTTATAGCCAGGGTAAATTCTTTTGTGAAGTCCATTTCTTGCTTTACTCACCATGGAAAGAGAAATTCTTCAATTAAGTGACAACAGTGCAGATCAGTTCTAACTGAGAAGGGAAAAGCCAAGACATTGGGACTGTGCCGACCCCATCTGAGCAGGTTAGCAGTAGTCGTTATTGCTGATCAACTACAATGACGATTCTTACAAGCTAATTAAGCAGAACCATGTGTCTAGTCTGTCCAGAGGAATGGTCTTTGTAGAAGATAATATTTCCACCCGGTTGTAAAGCAGAGTGTCTCACTAGTGGTGATATATTGAGTGCAATATAGCGCTCGTGTGACAAAATAAATCAAATTAATACATGTGACAATTAAAAACCTGTGATACAAAAGTCCAAAAGATTGTCCTGGAGCTGCCCAAAGGTTGTTCTGGTCTCTCCCAACCAGAAGTGGATATATGGATGGAAAGAACCTCCTGTGGCGCTGAGGTAAGGATATGGATGTGGTCGTGGATAAAGTTATTTTCTTAGACAGTTACCTCAAGAAAAAAGACAAAACATACAAAGTAAACACTGCAATAGTGCATTACCCAGGGACAAAATAGATAAATATAATGGAGCAAATTTAATAAAACAATTAACACATAAAACAATTAAACAAAAAATATAATAATATGACAAACATAATGGATGCCATTGTAAAGTTTCTGTGCATCTGCACTATGAGGAATGAACTTGCTCCACCTTGATAAAATTGAAATCCTACTCACCAAAGGTGACTAGGACGTGCACATTTGTTTTAAGGTCTTTCTCGCCAGGTAAACCGCTCGCCGTGGGGTGAAATAAGCCAGACGCTGAGGGAAAATCGCCTTCAATACTCGGAGTCAGCTGCTGCCAGAGTCTGGTCGATCGGCTCCTCCGCTGACGTCACCTGTATCTCACTGCTACGGTGTCCCTGCGATGCCAAAAAACCTCCAGCGCGTTTCGAAACTCCTGTGGCTCCCGATCGTGATCACCGATCCCCAGCACAATGAAGCAGCCCAGCAGATCCCAGCCTCCTGCATCGGCAGCCCCACGGAAGCAGAAGCCACAGGAGTTTCGAAACGCGTTGGAGGTTTTTTGGCATCGCAGGGACACCGTAGCAGTGAGATATAGAAGGTGACGTCAGCGGAGGAGCCGATCGACCAGACTGGCAGCAGCTGACTCCGAGTATTGAAGGCGATTTTCCCTCAGCGTCCGAGTGTCTCACTAGGTTTGAATTGCGGTAAAGAACAATTCATAGGTTGCACACATTTTGTTCGATTCTTGCAGATTAGGGCAGAACAGATATGCCTTGAAAGTTTCTACGGAATTCAAAGCCTACATACCTGCGGATTTCTGCTAATTCCTCAAGTAGAGTAGTTAAGGAAGATATAGGGTGCAACTAATACCAATTCTACTTTCCTGGCTATATAGAACCTGATTTGCACAGCTGGTGATTTTAGCAGTAGATGCTTCTAGTCTTCAAAAATATCTCTCACCCTGTTTGTGTGTATACTCCAAGTGTGCTATACTGCCATCGAGGAAGAAAAAGGAAGCTGGAAAAGTTTTAATTTCCCTATGGATTTATAGCACACTTAGATTCTTTCCCTTAAGCCTTGACTGGAAAACAGAACATTCCCAGGAAATGTATAGCAATCTGCTTCTCACTGTATCTGTTGTCTCCTGGTTTCCTTCCCCTCCGCTATGATGAATTATACCATAGCCAACAACCTAATGTGTAGGCATTATGGCCTTTAAATGACTAAATATAGATTTAACAAATTGGCTGTGTTGAACACCAATTTTGTTTATTGACATTCACTAATGCCATATATAGTCAGTGGTAAGATGGTGAGAAGGGGATTTTTACCGTAGTGACACATTAGCAATATATTTAATGTGGCATGTGCAAATGAGCAATCGGCTCCAAATTACTTCTTCAGGTGCGATCCATAAAACACTGATATTGGTGATAACATGCTACCATCAAAAAATATTGCTCGTTTAATTCACCTATCCCAAGCTGCCTATCTTTAACTAAGTATATCATGGCCAACTATATACATAGCTAATGACTCGACCACCTAGAATAGATAAATATATAAAAATACATATTACATTGGGTTACACAATTAATATGGTCTACAAAGTGGCCATCGAATCATGGTCCACCCATGACTTTGCATGCCAATTGGACTACCAATTGGTTAATGGTTGCACACATGGATATTTTTTTTGTATATTATTTGTAGGGTGTTTGAGTTGTATGTTGACCCCTCTGGTGCCTGAAGATGCCTTTGCAATGCATTAGTACCCTCCGGTACCAATGGGGTTAAATATTTTTCTTCCATAGGGTTTTATAATAAATCGTATTACATAAACCTAAACTACAATTGCATTGTTAGCACTGATACATTTTGATTCATATGAATTATTGTTTGTGTATCACCAGCGCTGTTTAACTTGGTGAAAACAATGGTAATTCTAAAGAAAATCCAATCCCATTTCTTATCCACGATGCAACAATTGGGTATCAGTGGCCCACTCTGGTCAAACAAGTAAATAAAATAGTGACAATAAACTGAGCAAAATGTGACAAAAACAAACATATTACTGGTCTCCTGCAGCAGTTCTCATGTCCTTACAGCTTGGAATCGCTTGTTCTTGAGTGTAATGTAACCTCATGCATAAAGAAACACATGTAGAAAAGCAAATAGCATACTATCTTTTTACACCGGTATAATGTTACAGTTTACTAGCACGCTAATAACTATAATAATAGTTACTCACAACTAATGGATCCTCACCATGTAATAACCCAACACAGTGTTCACCACCCCCGGCAGGGTTCCCCCCAAAGTACTGAGGGTGCCTGGGCACCTAACCACCTTAGTGTCCACAGAGACAGAGTTTTAGCACTCCCCCTGTATAGAGCTATTGGTGCACGTGGGTACCTTCTTGGTCTCAGGGTAGATGGGAGGTGGTGGATCTGCAGGACCGTACTGTTATCCCACCACGCGCAGTCTACCGAATCCGTCCTCTCCTTACCGGAGGCGTCTGCCTCTTGAGGGAGCTCCAGCTGGAGTGTCTTCCTAAAAGTCTCTAGGTGGCTGGGGGCTGGTCCCAGAGCGCAGGCCGCAGCTCACCGCGTGGGCATCTGTTCACCTTGATACTACAACACTCACTATGCAACACCAATGCAGTGGCTATGGGGAAGCGTCCCTATCTGGGGCCTTCCCTACAGCAACCACAACCTGGCAGGAGCTGAGGGGCCTATCTGGGGCCTACGGGGGAGATCTGACCTAGTCCGGGAGCCACTGGCACCCGGAGACTACCTTCTCCCTTACTGTCCATGCTCCAATTGGTGCGCGGCTTTCTCGTGACAAACTGCTTCTTCTCTGCAAGCCCCTAAGGCTCCTGGAACATGTTATCACCTGCGGAGCCATGTGCATGATGGCCACCGCAACTTTAATACTGCGCGTTTGCAAGGACTCCAGTGCGCATGCGCGAGAATCCAAACATGGCGGCGCCCGCAACCCGGCGCCGCCGTAGAGCTCCAGAACTCCAGCTGCTCTGCAGCCTTTCCCCACCCACCACATAGGTCAAAGGGGACCCGGCTATATCTTGCCCCTGGTGGAGACTCCAACGTTTCCGCTAGGGAACAGCATGTTACACAGAGTTATATAATCAAAATGCAGTGCATACCATACAACTTAACTGATACAATACTTTAAACAATGTTAAACATCTCTGTGAGCATGGTTATAACAGAGGCTATCAGAAGAAGCAATGCAGGGATAAACTCAAAAGACACCAAAGTCAAAGACAAAGTCCCTTGTGGGATGAAACGCATCAGAGGTCATCTAGTATCGTGATATTTGTCCATTTTTTTCAATAAATAACCGTTTTTGTTAGAGCTGCGTGTTGGTCATATCTACTCACCTCAGTGCACCGCTCCTTTTGTTTGATATAACAGAGGCTAACCAGGTCTGAGACAGCTGCTGAGACTCATAGTGAGGTGCCCTAACGAATCATACCCCAGTCTCGTTGGTGGGCATCTCACTCTTTGACTCCTGTCAGTCTCTTCTCCAGTATCTTCAGTGGAGAGGATACCATCGGCTTACGGCCCTGGCCCTCTCATAAGGGGTTAATCAGTCTTTGAACAGTCTCTTAGAGGAACAAAGTCTTGGGTTAAGTGGACGGCTTGTTGAAGCCACTGGGGGGGGGTACTTGGGGCACTGGACCATTACCCGTTGTTTCTTCAGGTAGTTCCCACCAGTCTCCATTCGAGTTGGCGGAGGTTCCTTCCAAAGGGTCTTGACTTGGTTCGGCTATCGAATCAGGATTCTCTTCGGACCCTTCTGGCTCACTGGCCTTTGCTATTGACTCGGGTTCAGAGTCACTTTCCCACACTTGAGGAATTGGCTGCAAGTGATTGCAAGGCCGGACCTTTACCCTCCCATAATCATCTCGTATTCAGTAAACAGGGAAGCCCGGCACCTGGGACTGTACCTCGAAAGGAGCTTCTCGCCTGCGGTCCGCTAGCTTATGTTTGCCGTGGACTCCTAGATTTTGCAGGAGAACAGCATCTCTAGGCCGAAGTTCCCAATGGCAGACCTTGTGGTCGTACTTCCGCTTGTTGCTCTCATTCAGTTTGGCAGTGGCTTTCTCCACCAACTGATGTGAAGGTTTTCTTGGAGCTGCCTCACATACTTATAGTGGGTCATGTTGGATACCCCATCGGTAGATACCCGGAGACGGATGTCCACAGGCAGTCGCGCTTCTCGGCCGAACATCATGAAGTAGGGCATATACCCCATGGATTCATGTCTGGTGCAATTGTACGCATGCACTAGTGGTTCAGCGTGCTTGCTCCATTCAGCTTTCTGGGAGCCTTTTAGAGTGCGTTGCATGTCGAGTAGGGTTTGGGTGAACCTTTCCGGTAGGGCGTCTCCTTCCGGATGGTGTGGAGTAGTAGGAGACTTCTCGATGTTGACCAAGTTGAGAAGTTCTTTAATCAACTTGCTCTCGAAGTCTCTCCCTTGATCAGAGTGCATCCGATTGGGCAACCCATAATGGATAAAATACTTCTACCACCGCAATTTGGCTACTGTGAGAGCTTTCTGATCTTTATTAGGGAACGCTTGGGCGTTTTGATCGGTCACTACCAGGATGCTCTCGATGCCGCTTGAGTCTGCCTCGATACAGAGAAAGTCCATGCAGACTAGGTCCATGGGACCGGAGCTCTTTAAGTGGCCCATTGGGGCTACGCGTGTGGGCAGTGTCATCCACTGTATACACCACAGGCATTTTCTACAATGGCGTTCTACTGATTCCCACATTTTGGGCCAGAAGAACCAGTCTCTCACTAGGCCGAAGGTTTTGTCTACGCCCATATGTCCATGATTATCATGCAGAGATTGTAGAACTTGATATTGTAAGCATCGGGGTAGTACTAGTTTTCTCCTATCGGGATGGTTATGATAGGGGATGATCCTGTAGAGAAGTCCATGCGGAACTTGTCCCATTCCCTCATGATGACAGTGATTGTGTCAGTAGGAGCATGCTTCATCAAGGAAGGGTTGTTCTGTTGGATGGCCTGGTGTATAGCTCTAGCCACCGGATCTTGCATATGATACACCACCAATTTTTTCCATCTTATGATAGTATCTTGGGTGATGGACATGCCGTCAGGATGGCAGTAGGTGGCAGGGAGTGCCTTGGACTGACATCCTAGTGATTCGGCTTCTCTTAGTTTGGAGAATGCAATCTTGTCCTCCAATATTGCTGCAGTGGAGCACATTGCCTGAATCCCAGGTCCAAGGATTTCTTCCCACAGGCCATTGTCTGATGTGGCACTCAGTCCCGGTCTGTTGTTCTGGACAGAGCATCAGCTCCGATGTTCATGGGCCCTGGCTTGTACTTCAGTATGAACTGGTAATTTGATAGTACCGCCAGCCACCTGTGACCAATGGCATCCAGTTTAGCGGATGTCAGAATATAGGTCAACGGATTGTTGTCGGTCCGTACCTCGAAAGAGACTCCATACAAATAGTTGTGGAGTTTATCGACTACCGCCCACTTGAGTGCGAGGAACTCCAGTTTGTGAAATGGTTAATTTGGTTCACTCTGCGTCAAGCTTCGGCTCACATTCAACGTAGTTTCCATAAAACCAACTGTATTCATTGAATAAACGCTGACAGTTCTTCCCCTTCTTTCTGCCAGAGACTAGAATTTAGACCAGAGCTCGCTTTCATCCTTTGCTTAGCCGTAGATCCGCGTCACCAAATCAGCTATCCTCTGGGCTGTAGTGTCTGCATTCTGGTCTCAGTGCATTCTTACCATCTCAACAAAGTATCCGGCCGCTTCTCCTTCTCTTACCGTGCACCCCAAAACTGGAACAACCTACCGGAGACTCTCACATCCACCACCAGTTTAAGTTCTTTCAAAACTAAGGCTGTCTCACATTTTAATCTGGTCTGTAACTGTTACATAAGCCTATAATATACATCTTCTCTAACTGTGCATGCAATGTATTGTATATAATGTATACCCTGTTCATTTATGTAACTGTATTTGTAACCATGTATTATATGTCATATTAACTATGTCCAGGACATACTTCAAAACGAGATGTAACTCTCAATATATTACTTCCTGGTAAAACATTTTATAAATAAATAAATAAATAAATAATCGTAGGATCGGGGGGTTTATCTGCTGCTGTTTAACTTACGGTAATTTTGTACTTGAGACGACTTGCTCCTGTTCCCAGCCAACTGCTGTATGGCTTCTGAAAGCATCTGAACATCATCCAAATGGCAGGAACTGTGACTGCAGTGACCCAATCGGCGGCTGTGACCGGACACTACACAGGCTTTGCTCCTGCAAGGACTTCCTGGGGAAGGTGTACACATAACCATTGGAATTTCCTGCATGTCAGTGGTGAAACTAGTGAGCTCCACCTTCACGTGTAATTCTGGATAGATTATAGGGCACGCGCTATCTAGCGCTCCACAGAACCGTAAGGTGGGTGGACCTCCTTCCGTTAAGTCATACCCACCGCTGACTAACACTGCACACCATACCTTCTCTGGGTCTGTTCAGCGGGCTAAGACATTTGCGTGCTGTTGGCCCGGGTACTGCCCTAGTACTAAGCAGATATTGTAAGAGGAGGTGTCAATGGGGACTGGCCCAATGGCGAGCACCTGTTTGTGTGGTACGTAGCTTCTCAACGCCCATTCATAGACCTCCCGCTGGGATGTTAATGATATGGTCAGCGACATAATTGGGTTTCACTAATTTTGGGCACCCCAGGTCTGAATCTCGGCAGTGCCTCCAAATGTAGCCCCTTTCCCTGTGACTAAGGGAACTACGCGTACTGCCTTTACCTGTGGTTCACAGAAGGCCTAAGCCTCCCCCGCTGGGAGCCCGAGTGAGCTTTCGTTTGCCATAGTGCACCGCCTCCACCTGGAAGGGATCCTAGCTCTGCAGCATAACCCCCTCACAGGAACCAATACAAGAATAGTAATACACACCACACAGGTATAATGTAACAGTTTACTAGAGACACGACCCACATACTGCAGACCCTCCAGGACATTCAGTGGCAATCACATTATTATTTTGTAACGGCTGACGTTAATTCATTATACACCGTCATAAATCACGACCAAGGGTGTGCAGCCATTTTGGAAACACTAAATAATGACCCGTCTGTTTCTACAGAGTTAAATTCATTTATTATTTCAGGTATTAAATTTATTTTAACTCACAATTTTTTTAATTTTAATAAAGATTACTACAGTATTTACAGGTAATTCGTTATACACCGTCATAAATCACGACCAAGGGTGTGCAGCCATTTTGGAAACACTAAATAATGACCCGTCTGTTTCTACAGAGTTAAATTCATTTATTATTTCAGGTATTAAATTTATTTTAACACAATTTTTTTAATTTTAATAAAGATTATTATTTACAATTATGTGGCACCGCCATGGGTACCAAATTTGCTCCAAGTTATGCAAATTTATTTATGGGCAGCTGGGAAAAACATCATATCTTGTCCAGCTGTCCCTATGGAGCAAATTTGGTCCTGTGGCGGCGCTACATTGATGATATTATTTTTATTTGGTCCGGCACTCTATCACAGTTAGAAGACTTTAAAACATACATGAACAATAACATTTACAACCTTGGATTTACTTTTAATTCTAGCTCTTCCTCAATAGAGTATTTAGATTTAACTATTTCAGTTAAAAATAACTGCATAGAAACTAGCACATACTTTAAACCAGTACAAGCAAACAAATTTACATGCACGCAGTCACCATAACCCAACATGGGTTAAAAATATACCCAAAGGTCAATTTATTAGACTAAAAAGAAATAGTTCCAGTGTTGAAACATTTCATATTCAAGTCGAAGATCTAAAGAAAAAATTTCTAGAAAGGGAATATTCCTCTAAAGATCTAGACAACACAATAACGGAAGTTGCAGCAATGGAGAGATCGAGTCTCTTGAAATATAAAAATAAAACTACCAATAAATCTGCTAATTTAGCCTTTGTAACTCAATACAATCAAATGGCACCTAATATACGAAAAAAAAAATTAAAATATTGGCCAATTCTAAAAAAGGACAAAGAATTGGAGGGCATATTGCCAGAACATCCCCAGATTGTATTTACTAGAGCACCCAATATTGGACGAAAGTTAGCTCCAAGCTGTCCATCTTTGCAAGCGACTCCACGCAATGTGGTCACATATAAAGGATATTTTCCATGTACTGTAATAGGTGTACTGCGTGCAAATATAGTATTAAATCATCTTAGTATTAAATCATCTAATTTTACATCTAACAACACCTTAAAAAACTATTCCATTCTACAACACATCACTTGTAAAAGTTCTTTTGTAGTTTATTTGCTTGAATGTCCCTGTGGTCTGCAGTATGTGGGTATGACTACTAGATCTGTCCAAAGACGTTTATACGAACATGTATATAACATAAAAAGAGGGTTAACTACGCACAACGTATCGCATCATTTTCTTCAAGTGCACGGACAAAACGCTACAGGTTTAAAATGTATGGCAATCGAAACCATCACTCCAAATTGGAGAGGAGGAAACGCTGTGAGCCTACTGGGGAGGAGGGAATCCTATTGGATCTACGAACTTCGCACTCTATCCCCATTGGGCCTCAACGTTGACTTCGATTTAAAAGCCTTTTTGGTGAATTGATTTCCTGTGCGGTTTATCCAAGTTGTTCTTTGATTTTTTTAGTTTGCAGAATCCCTTTGAGGATACTAGGGCCCATTGTATAATTAATTAATTATATATACTCTATACGTAATACAGTTTATATGGATTTTATGAATATATATTTTTACCCTAGCTTGCTAATAACACTATGTTCACTCAATAGCTATGGTTGTTTTTCAACCATTAGCCTTATCTCTTCATCTTGATTGACACTAATTCTATGTCACATTTATAGGTCCCCATTAACCCAATATACATTGGAGCTTAGCTCCTATATTTAAGTGGACCATCACTATACACTATTATGCACACTTCCCTCACTTCATTATAAAATCACACATACACATAGTTTATTAAACATTACATCCAACCTTTATATGTTAGCACTTTCACTGTTCCACATATTGCTTAAAGTTCCTTTAAATATATATGATATCACCCCCTTATGGGATATAATTATAATTCACATTATGTGCTCTTTCACACACATATGTTTACACCACACATTACATTATCATCCCTCTTCTAATTTCTCCTTAGTTGTTTAGTAATAGGTTTATGTTTTAAGCTGAGATCGTTATAAAATAGCAAATTGTTTATTTATTTTTGATGTAATGTAGCACTGCGCATGTGCATGTATCACCAAAAGACCATTGACTTTCTTGAATATCCATTGCGCATGTGCAGGAATGTTACAGGTGAAATTGGACTAATTTGGACTCCTATTTAAAGGACGTTAATGGACATTATTGTAGAACCCCTGAGGAAGAAAGCAGCACGCTTTCGAAACGCGTATGGTGGCCTTTCAGGACTTCTACTGCGATACCAGGTCTGTCCTTACTCTCCCGAGCTGATCCGGAGGCGAATCAGCTGTTACACACTATAGATGAATCTGCTGCGGTGAAATCAATACCATCTGCACGGCTTCCATTGAGCGCCGATAGAGGTTACCCGCACACATGCCGGCTGGCGTGTGCAACTCTCCACCTGCAGATCTGTTCCGGTGCAGTGGCTGTGCGAGCAGCAGAGAGGGGATACTCTCAAAATTATCCACCGCCTGTTTTTATCTCCCGTCCGGTGAGTGGGCAGTCCACCTGGTGTTGCAGTGTGCCGGTCCTAACCATTTGTCTTTTCATTACTTCTATGTATTTTTTTATTTTTCATATGTCCATTGTTTTAGTATATATTTTATTAAATGCTTTTTAAATAATCTTTCACCTCGATCAAAGCTGTTAGTCACTAGTCTTGTATGGTGTGTGTAGTTTATGTTGTTTGTCCTTTTCATATACAGTATTACGCTATGTTTTGTGCTTTTGTTTTTATTTCTTTCAAGCACAACCCATCTGTCCGGAGCCTTATCCTGGCCCTGCATCTGGTGTGATATATCCTTTAACGTTTGGCGCCTAGTAATACGCACTTCTTTTCAGTTTACTAGCACGCTAATAACTATAACAATGGTACTCACAAAACAACGTTCCCCACAATGCAATATCCCAACACAGTGTTCACCATCCCCAGCAGGGTTCCACTCAAGGTACAGAGGGTGCCTGGGCACCTAACCACCTTAGTGTCCACAGACAAGGCCCACCCGACGATTATGTGTGTATGGAGTAGCGCTACCCCTGTATAGAGCTGATGTTGCAAGTGGGTACCTTCCTGGTCTCAGGCCAGACCAGGGTAGATGGGAGATGGTGGATCTGCAGGACCGCACTGTGATCCCACCACGCGCAGTATACCCAATCCGTCCTCTCTGTCACGATGTGCTCACCACAAACAAGCATGACCGCGTGGCCGAGGTGGGGATGGATATAAACACCACCCACAATCGCGTGGGCGTGGGGACGAGTGTAGGTTGGTCAGGGTAGCTGGGTCCGGGTTGGAGAGGTACGAATAGTTGATATACTTGCCGGGGTCTGCATTGGAGAGGTACGGATCGTTGTAGGTACTATTAGCCAACGTCCGGGTTGGAGAGAGAAGAGTAGTCATTTGTACGGTGCTGAGGTCAGGGTTGGAGAGGTTGTCATAGATAGCCGGGGTTAGGAATACAGAAGACCAGAGTCCAAAACAAGCCGGGTCAATAACAGAGCTGCGAACAAGAGTACAAGACTGTGAGGCTAGGAAGCAATGAACACAACGGAACATTGAATTATGCTCAGCCAATGTGCCAGTGGCACAGCTGAGCATATATAGGAGAGAGCATCCAATGAGAAGAAGGTGATGTGGAGGTGTGTCAGCAGTGGTGACCATCATTTGCCGCTGCATTGCACAGGACATGTGTGGGGAGGTGCCCAGCTGAATTAGTGATTGCTCGTCTCTTGCGCGTGTTGGTTGCACGCATTTGTTGCACCCCCTGACAGTGCTTCGTGGGCGGAGTCCAGAGGCGGGTCAGAGAGGGAAGCATAAAGCTTTGAGCGGGGTGCGGGGAATATGACTAGTAAGAAATAACGTGTAGCTTCTAATTCTATTTACCATAACCAAAAGACAGAATATTTTAAAGTGTATATTTTAGGGAACAGTGTGTTTTAAAACATATGCTTGTGCACAGTATAATGACCTGGGACTCTCAGACAGTGCCACTGTGTCTACTCATACAGTGGGGATCAAAAGCCAGAAAGGAAGTCTGAGGTATCAAAACCATTTGGACAGGAGGGAAGAAGTCAAGTACCCATGTCCTCAGATCAATGGACGCTCTTTGAATTTCCATTTGGCCCACCAGACGGGCCGGGGCCTGTCACCGTGGGTGGCATTGAGGGAATCAAGGACCACAAGTGCCAAATTGCACGTTCTCCTTGGTTCATTCAAATTTCCTGGTAACCCTATGCGTCCTACCAGCTTGTCTCTGATTAGCTACGGAGATTTTTCTCATGCTCCTGATAGGGGGCAGTAATCTATAATAAAAGTGAGGGGTATTATAATCCCATGTGGCCTGGAGATAGTTAAGTTCTCCAAGGTTCTCCAAAGTGTTCTCCAGAGTTTTCCAGATGTAAATCTCCAGCAAGAAAAGGGCTGCTTCAGCGAAAAGCTGCCTGGAATATTTTCTGTCCTGTTTTTGCAACTGTAATCAGGGATAGAATTGCCTGCAGCTAGGAGAGTCTAGGTTGTTACCCCAATTCCCAAGTAGGTGTGTATTTTTTATGTATTTTGTGTAACATTGTGTGTCTGCCTCTCCTGTGAATACATTTACAATTAATTTCATTAACTTGTTTTGCTCAATGCAGGATCCTGGTATAAAGGTGTAAATTGCCAGGTCTCATGTGACACTTTTGGCTTGTCAAGTCAATATATTTCTGACACTAATACGGTAGCTATATTTGCTACATGTGTGAGCAATAGGATGTGACAGTGATACTACCCATAAATTGGTTAAGCTCACACTGCTAGAGCTGCGGCCTAGAAAAGAAGAGGTTGTGGGTTCTAGTCCTGTTGGGTTTGACCATATTCTAGTCATTAGGTTGGTGTCTTAGGTTTGTTATGAACTCTATATAGTTGGTATGGAAATCCTTTTAGGAAGGGTGGGAGAGGACTCATGCTAAAAGCTATGCAAGTACATTTAAATATCTCCCAGTCAGGTATCTCAGATGTGCTCATTTTCAGCATAGGCATATCTCCCTAATTTATTTGGAGGTGCATATGTAATATGTTTAAATGTAATATGTTAAATGTTGCTAAATTTTTGTGTTGCATTCGTGACATTAATGGTACAAATTGTATCTAGACACACTTTCAAAATTTTACATTCATGTCCCTTTACTTGTCCTACTGAGTTTGTTTGTAAACTAGGATTTATATTTACTGATATTAAGTACCCCATTTAGTTACAAGTATAGAATTGTTAGCCGAGATCGTTCCTCAAAATAATTGATATATTGAATTTCCTTTTAAGGAAGCATTCTTGCACCCAAGAGGTTAATATAAGCACAACAGTTATATAAGCCAAATTGCTAACTAAATTGCCATTAATAGAGTCATTCTGGCAGAGTCAAATCCTTGTCAACCGGATGTGACGTTGCCCTTACCGGAAGTGACATGTCGGGACCCAGGGAGACACCTGTGCAGCCAGATACCAGCAAGGTAAACCGGAGAGGCATGGAGGAGACGCCTATTAGAGACGTTGGGGAACCTGAGGAGAAAGACCGGCACAGCTGGGGACCCAGCACCGGTACAAACAACTCACGACGGAGCGGTGGTGGTGAGATTATCATGAGCATTTTTCACAAATTGTGTTACACGCTTTTATACTATGCACACCATGTACAGTAAGTGCATTTCTTATCTGTTTTAACTTATAAAAATATTTTCATTCGATCTGCACTCTTTTTTTGTAGCCAAATAATTAAATCATGTTTGTTGAGGTGGGATTTAGGGGGCTATGCACTAAGCTGTGATAAGTCGTTTTAAGAGCGCAAAGAGCTCTTAGAACGTGAAGTTCCGCCGAGCGCGATTCACAGAGCCGCGCAAACAGGCACTTTGCGCTCTAAATGGTTAAAAGCTCACTCCATGGCATCTCCAACTATCAGGGGAACTTGCCTGCATGCAGTGTGATTGTGACAAATCTATTACAGAGTGCTTTTCCTGGTAATGTACAGGTTAATAAAAGCTTCAATCAGACTTAGAACTTTTGCAACTTATATTGACAGATTTATTATAAATCATTCTTCCTGGCAATGCACAGGTTATTAAGAATCTATATTAGTGTTAGGGACCCTTGAAACGTGGTCTGCTGTGCAGTTGGCTCAGGGGCTTACAACAATTTGGCCAAAATATTAAACTAAAAGACCATTTTATTTATAAGTTATTTATACATGTATATTTAGGCACTGTACCGTATATAAGTTTTTCTGGATGTGCACTGAGCTTTGTCTGTATTTTATGTTATGTCTCTGGTTTTAAATATTAACTTTGCGCTCTAAAACTGACTTTTTTCAAGAATTTTTCAAAGTCCAACTTTGCTCGTACGATCAGCTGTTTGTGCTGAATCCTGCCCTTCTGCGGGATTCACTAAGCAATGAAAACTTATCGTACGCGAAAGTTGCGCTGAATAAAGCTCACCAGCTAAAGGCAGGTGATAAAAAATGCTGGACTTTGAAAAATGTCTTTTGTTTACATTTTGGCAGGCGCAAAACCCATACAACAGGCCGGCGGGTGTCCCCAGCTGACCAGGCGGGGGTCCGCGCGGGAGTCCCCGCGGGCCTGCGGTACCAATGTTGTGCCTCCAAAAAAATAAACAATATTTCTAACTAAATACACCCCCCTCCCCCCGCCCCCCGCCCTCTAATACATACAATACAGTAATGGGCAAAATTACTATTATCCACATATGGATAATAATGCATTTGCCCATTTAAAATACATTCAAATCACAATAAATGCAGTAAATACATATTACACTTACCTTTTCCAGGCACCCACGATGAAGGCCGTCTTCATCCTCATCTTCATGCTGCCTATGTCCCCTCCTAAGCTGCAAAACATACAAAACAATCAAAATAGCCAATGTAATGTCCCCTAACCCATTAATCACCTTAGCGGTCATGAACCGCTATAGTCATTAAGGGGTTAACCCACCCTCACCCTCCACTTGGGAGGCCTATACACCCTCCCCCACTACCCACCCCGTGAGGCCTAATCACCCACTACCCACAAGGAGGCCTACCCAGCCTGGCTTGGGGACATTACCCACTTCCCCCACCCCCGTTAAACACAATAATCAGCACTATATTGAATAAGCACTACATAACCCACCCCCTGTGCCCCCCCATAAATACCTTATTTATTCTTTTACATACAGGGTTAATACCCGAGTCCCAGGTGGCACCAGCACAAGGTTTCAAACAGGGTCTGGAGGCCTACAGGTGGTCTCCGCCATGTGCTGTGGTCCACCAGGTGGTCTCCGTGGGTCACTGTGGGCCACAATGGGGTCTCTATGGGTAGGCCCGCGGGTGTCTGGGGGCCCCGGGTCAGACCCAAAGGTGTCTGAGGGGCCTCGGGTGGTTCCCACGGGGGTCTGGTGGCCCTTGGGTGGTCCTTACGGGTCCGCGGTACCCCTTAATCCCCTTAGCAGATGATAAACGCTATAGTAATTAAGGATTTAACCCACCCTGCACCGATACCAACCCTTCACCCATTCATTTGTACAGTGGGTATAATATTAATATATATATATATATATATATATATATATCACCAATATACAAATAAATGTTAAAGGATTACATAAACATGCATAAATAAAAACATGAAATCTTAATCTCAAAATCACCACATTGCATCTTACAATTAAACCAGCAGCACTTTTAAAAATAAATGATATATCCTCTTCCAACAAACCAGCAACTAGACAAATATATATCAAATGTCAAACAATTGCATTTGAGTGTGTACATGATGCAATTAATCTGTGCATCATGTAACACTATGCAAAATCAATTTCAAAATAAAATACACTATGAACAACAACATACAATGCCATCCACAAAATCCAATAGAAACTAAGCAAGTAAACATAAATACATTTACCATCAATCAATTAATCAATTTCCTAAATCAATTACAATACAATACAAATCAATTATACAATTCACTATTCAATTCCTAAATCCAAACCATGGAGAAAATAATTCTACTTCAAAGTAACCACCATCATACAAATCTAACTACCAAAAATAAGCCATTATTCAAAAGCAAGCCCCTGAAATATACTCCTGCAAAGAGCATTAAAAATGACATGTAACTAAATAAAAATTAAATTACACACACAACAACGTAGAAATCAAGCAGCTAAATACATTTGAAATACATGAAAAAAACATAAACATTAGCAAATCAATCATTTATTATTCCTGTATTTCTATCCATATATATACACATTACACACAGGGGCAATAAAAGAGCATAAAAAACAATGCATTTCCATAAAAAAAAAATCACATACAATACACCCATTCAGTGTCCCTGAATATATGTATATCCATAGGGACATAGATCAATTCAGGGGCATTAAATGAAAAAAATGCTCTGATTGGCTACCGTACCATGTGTCGGTGGCCATCTTTCTTTAGATGACGTAAACTTAAAGGCAAATGAAGCTCAGCCATTCTGATTGGCTGGTGTCATTGCCTTTAAATTACGTCATCAATTCCCCCCCTCCCCCCCAAATCACATGATTTTCACAGCCCAATCAGGGCCGTGGGAACCATTTGACGAAAATGTGATGTCATAGGCCTATAAAAGCCTATGTCGTCTCATTTTGAAGCCAGACGCCGAGGAGGGAAGACCTCCCCTCCTAAGAAGAGAAGAAGGGCGTGGTGTAAGAAGATGGAAGAAGACGGAAGAAAACGGAGAAGACCCCAAAGAAGAAAAGAAGACCCCAACACTGACGATAAGGATTACAAATAGAAGAAAGAAGACACAGACGTGGATTGTAATGGTTTTTTATTTTATGATTACCTTTGGATTTGGTCTGAGAACTTCCGGTTCCCCTGGATTTTGGTGAGTGGGCATCTAATGGTAAGTAAACAAAAGAAATGTTTATTATTTTAACTTTTACAGGTTTTTTTGATTTTTTATTCATATGTATTTTTTTTTCTTCCATTTAAAGCTGCAGTTCAGTCAATATCCTGCATGTGTATTTTTTTTTTAATAAATCAGTTTGTAGTAAGAAAAAATACTTTTAGCATTTTCTGTTTTTAAAAAAACAACTTTGAAAGACCAATTTTCTTGTATAATATTTTAACAACCATTTGCTAAGGCACTGCCCCTTCATGTCCTGTCACAAGCCCTGGCACACCCCTTAGCCCTGCCCTCCCTCTAGCACATGTCAGTGCAGGAGTGCTCATGAATATTCATGAGCTTCCACTGAGTGACAGAAGAAGAAAAACATATGCCATCTCTAAAGATCTTGCCAAATTTTGCCGATCAATACATGGAGAACGAATTGACCAGCAGCAATACAGTTCTTTAGGTAATTAGAGATTGCCCACATGAAACTATTAAAGTAAAAAAAAATTAATTAAAAAAAAAAAAAGACTGAACTGCAGCTTTAATGCCCCTTAATTGATCTATGCCCCTATGGATATACATACATTCAGGGACACTGAATGGGTGTATTGTATGTGATTTTGGGATGTAGACCTCTCCTCCTAAGAAGAGAAGAAGGACGTGGCAGGAGAAGACGGAAGAAGACGGAGAAGACACCAAAGAAGAAAAGAAGACCCCAAGACTGACGCAAAGGATTACAAATAGAAGAAAGAAGACACAGACGTGGATTGTAATGGTTTTTTATTTTATGGTTACCTTTGGATTGTTTCGAGAGCTTCCGGTTCCCCTGGATTTCGGTGAGTGGGCATCTAATGGTAAGAAAACAAAAGAAAAGTATATTATTGTAACTTTTACAGTTTTTTTTATTTTTTATTGATTTTTTTATGGAAATAAATTGTTTTTATGCTCTTTTATTGCCCCTGTATGTAATGTGTATATATATGGATAGACATACAGGGATAATAAATGATTGATTTGCTAATGTTAATGTTTTTTTCATGTATTTCAAATATATTTAGCTGCTTTATTTCTACATTGTTGTGTGTGTAATGTAATTTTTATTTAGTTACATGTCATTTTTAATGCTTTTTGCAGGAGTATATTTCAGGGTCTTGCTTTTGAATAATGGCTTATTTCTGGTAGTTAGATTTGTATGATGGTGGTTACTTTGAAGTAGAATTATTTTCTCAATGGTTTGGATTCTGGAATTGAATAGTGAATTGTATAATTGATTTGGATTGTATTGTAATTGATTTAGGAAATTGATCAATTGATTGATGGTAAATGTATTTATGTTTACTTGCTTAGTTTCTATTGGATTTTGTGGATGGCATTGTATGTTGTTGTTCATAGTGTATTTTATTTTGAAATTGATTTTGCATAGTGTTACATGATGCACAGATTAATTGCATCATGTACACACTCAATGGAATTGTGTGACATTTGATATACATATGTCTAGCTGCTGGTTTGTTGGGAGAGGAGATATCATTTATTTTTAAAAGTGCTGCTGGATTAATTTTAAGATGCAATAAGCTGCTGGTTTAATGTTATTATGTGATAATTATGAGATTCAGATTTGATGTTTTTATGTATACATGTTTATGTAATCCCTAACCATTTATTTGTATATTGGTGTTATATGTATATATATATATATATATATATATATATATATATATATATATATATATATGTGTGCAAATAAAACTGTATGCTCATGTATTTGCATATTTGCTTTCCTGTGGAGGGTTTTTGTCACTTTTTTTACTCACCATAACTTAACTCAGTATTATATATATATATATATATATATATATATATATATATATATAAAAATAAATATATATATATATATTTATATATATATATATATACACACATATATATATATATATATATATATATATATATGTATATATATATATATATATATATATATATATGAGATATTACCAGATGGAGGTCCAGTATCAAGGAGACAGCACACCAGGGGTATATTCAAAGTAGTATGTATTGTAGAGACATACAGGCACCTCAGCCAACGTTTCGGTCTGCAGAGAGAGACCTTCCTCAGGTCTCTCTCTGCAGACCGAAACGTTGGCTGAGGTGCCCGTATGTCTCTACAATACATACTACTTTGAATATACGGTGCAAGAAAAGGTAAGCGCAAACCCTATAATATATCAACAAATAAATCACAAAAAAATGATATCACCAAGAGGAGATTCTGCTGGTGTGAGGAATTTCACAATCCCTCAATAGACAACAGAAGGAGTACACAAAGCCCAAGAACTCTCGTGGGTAAATGGAAGTTCACAGGAATCAGATCAACATGTATTAAAAGAAAAGAGAAAAGATCATGGTACAATACAGTTTAATTAACAAAAAAATCCTTTGAGCAGTGAGCTCCAGTACACTCACATGCTCCACGATCATTAAAAGCAGTTTAACCAACTCAGGGTTAGGAGCGACGCCCGCAATACAGCAAACACAGCTCACACGAATCCTCTGGGTACGGACAGTCTCCTCTGCATCAAAACAGCATCTGACGTCACAAGACTTCCTCAGCTTTCCTCCAATGGTAAAGGGGGAGTAGCAGGATACAGAGTCAACGTCAGCGTTGAGATCTTTACAGCGGGAGAACAGCTGGTTCGCAGAAAGCGGCAAGAGGCTCCACAATGCTCCACACAGCTCACAGGTCACTGCGCAATTGAAATTAACCCTAATCGTTTTCCGTGTATTCGGACTTTACAGGGGTGCATGGATACAGACTCATCTCAAGACATTAAATAGTCCCCAAAAGGGGAGGGGAAAGGGCGGGTGCAACACATCATAGCACAAGCCGTGCCCACAATGCAGAGATGTACACATACAGATAGCAGCCAATGCTGACATTTTTTTAAAATTTATTTGTTGATATATTATAGGGTTTGCGCTTACCTTTTCTTGCACCATTTCTGTTTATCATTGTCAGCTGCACCCCTTATTATATATTTATATATGTTTATATCCTTAGCACTTCACTATATTGTGTATCGTTATTAATTATTCACATTGTTTATCTTATATATTTCGGTTACACAGTCACTAATTATTATACATTTAATATGGCTGATGCACCTTGTAATGTTTTTTCACAAAGGAATCTTAGACATCTTAATCTCCATCATATTTTTGATTGTGATGATATATCTGATGTAAATGATCACATGGATACTCCCCTTGAGGAGGATCTGTCCCCTTATTTCACTGAGTTAGAAAAACACTTATTTTCTGAAGCAAGGAAATTATGGGACATGATTAGTCTAGAGAAATATTTAAAATGCAAACGCATCCCACGAGGCTTGCGCATTTCTAAGCAGCCTACTTGTTATTTAACTGATCAAGTTTTTTTTAGATAAATGGAACACTATTATTGATACTTGTTCTTTCGAATTAATGGTACTCCTTGTTTCTACTCATAAAACATTTCTAGACACTGTGGATAAATCAATTAATGATCTTCAAACTAAATTAGAACCATTTGTAGATAGTAATAGTTTTAAAGATAAAGATGATAAGCTACAAAGTAGGATTGATAAATTGCACTCTACAGTTATCTCTGTTAAAGTTAAGAAATTTCAAAGAGATAAATTAGACTACGAAAATGGTATTGTTCGTAAATGGTCTAAACCTAAAAGTGTAATTATAGATCCTAAGGTTGTAGAAGTTGAAACTAAAAATATAGAAATTCGACCTACCACACCTAAAACACGCTATTATGAAAGATCAAAATCTCCCCGTTCATATAGGAAGAAATATGATAATAAAAATCATTATAGGGAGAGAGAATCAGAAAATAAGCGTGGTAAGCAGATTTATCCAAACAATGAGTACCATAAAAAAGATAATACTAAAGAGATAGTTTCCTCTTCCTCCACCTCTTTTTTGGAGAAAGGACAACAATCCAAAGGAGGGAGGAGGAGCTCCTGTTCCCATTGAGGAAGGCTCTGAAAGATTGGGAGCACAAGAATCGGTTCATAACCTTGGAGGATAAAAATCCTCAGACTCCTCAGGGAAAGAGAACCAGAGAAGAAAGTATAGGAGGGGAACCAGAGGAGGAAGACATATTAAAGAAAAAAGCAAAGTAGTAGATACATCAGGAATTTTTAACATTAGTAACACTATTTTAACTGAACCAGATCTACAAATACTCTCTAGAGGTTTAAAGTTTGCGCCATCTGCTAAACCAGATGCTTTTAAATTGTTCATTGACGCGAATAAATATTTGAGGAAGCTTACATTAAAAAGGCATTTTTTAAAAAGGCAATTTGATTTGCCTAAAATTGATGAAGTAATCGCACCTTCTGTTAAAGTTATAACACCTGATTTTTGTCAGACACACCTTAAAAACAAATCTACTTTCTTTCCACAATTTGATAAGGGTAATTTCATAGATACCTTCTACAAGATCATTATGAATGATTTTGAGGATTTAGCTAATCACTCTAAAAGTAAGAGTAATATTATACCAAAAGAAATTTTGGCTCTTAATAAGCTAGCTAATGATAAAGGTTTGGTGGTAAAAGCGGCGGATAAAGGAGGTGGTACAGTAGTCATGAGTAGGGACTACTATTTAGAGGAATCACTTAGAATTCTCGGTGATCAAAGTACATACACCATTTTACCCTCCGACCCCACCAAATCCTTTTTGGCCGATTTAGACATTCTATTAAATAAGGGTAAAAATATTGGGATTTTGAGCGATAGTGAATTTAATTTTTTGTATCACAGATTTCCTAAGATCCCTATTTTTTATTTTCTACCTAAAGTGCACAAAAATAAGGACAGACCTCCGGGTCATCCAATCATCTCTGGGATCAACTCCCTTACCTCTAATTTGTCTCAGTATATAGATGTTTTTCTTAAGGATTTTGTTAAAACATTACCTTCATTTTTGAGAGACTCTACTGAGGTAATTACCATTTTTGAAAATATAGAGTGGAAGGGGAGTTATATTTGGTGTACTGTTGATGTTACTTCGCTGTACTCCCTAATAGATCACTCTCAGGGATGTAGTGCCGTCAAAAGAATTTTAGAACAGTCCAATAAATTCATACAAGACCAAACTGATTTTATTATAGAAGGTATAGAGTTTATCTTAAATCATAATTATTTCTCTTTCGATAATACATTTTATTTACAAACCAGGGGTACTGCCATGGGGACCAGGTTCGCGCCAAGTTATGCTAATTTATTTATGGGTGTGTGGGAGGAGGATTTCATCTTCCACTCCAACCCATTTGGCGCGAACCTGGTGTCATGGAAACGATATATAGACAATATCGTTTTCATATGGGATGGCTCAAGTACGCTGATGGAAGATTTTATTACTTACCTGAATGAGAATAATATGAATCTTAAATTTACCCATCAATTCGACCGATCTAGCATTGCTTTTCTTGACCTTGGCCTTTATGTTGAGAATATGAAGGTCTTAAGTAAAACCCATTTTAAATCGGTCGATTGTAATACTTATATTAGTAGAAAGAGCTGTCACTATCCGAATTGGACTTCAAATGTCCCTTCAGGCCAGTTCACGCGAATACGCAAGAACTGTACTGATATTGGGGTGTTTGAGGAACAGTCTGCTATGTTGGAACAAAGATTTCTTGAGAAGGATTATATATCCATTGATTTAAATACTGTTATAAAAAAAGTGAGAGAAAGCGATAGAAGTCTACTTTTAAAACCTACTCCTTGAGAAGAGATGAAGTCCCATTTTATTCCCTTCATCACCCAATTTAATAATGAACATTTTAAAATTAAACAAAATTTAAACAAACACTGGCATATTTTAAAGGGCGATCAATTCCTTAAAGATTTTTTACCTGATAGGGCACAGGTTGTTTATACTAAGGCTCGTAATATTAAGGATAGAATCGCTCCCAGTATGCTCAGACCTCTGTTGGTGGGGGACACATGGCTAAGCCAAAAACCTAAGGGCTTTTTTAAGTGTTCAAGCTGTAAGGCTTGCAAATTTTGCCTGACTAAAACCAATAATTTTACCTCCCATGTGACCAAAGAAGTACATGTTGTTGACCACTTTATTAACTGTAAAAGTACATTCGTGGTTTACTTATTACAATGCCCATGCGGCCTGCAATATGTGGGCTGCACAACCAGACCTCTCCGGGTGAGAGTCCTGGCGCATATAAGGAACATTGTGAAAGGTTTGGAAAATCACAGTGTTCCTTTACATTTTAAAAAGTTCCATGGCTCAAACCCTGAGAGTCTGAGTTATTTAGGCATTGATTTGGTCACTCCACATTGGAGAGGAGGTAACCGTATACAGAAGATTTCCCAAAAAGAAACCTTCTGGATACATAAATTACGTACACTTAAGCCAAGGGGTCTTAACATCGATATTGATCTGGTTTCCTTTTTACATTGATGTTCATATGTGTGTTTCTATACTTGTTATGGGCACATAGATTGACATCCTTTTTATATCAACTTCTAATATACGTTATTTTTATACGTTTATACGTTTATTTTTATTGTATGACATTTTTATTATACTACTTGTGCTGATTTTCCTTTTTGTCTCCACTTAGGTCCTATCTGTATCCTTATTGTATTAATTGTCTATTTGCGTATACATATTTTTATTATAGTTTTATTATATAAATTCTATGTATATATTTTTTATTATATAAATTTTGTGTATTTGTACCATTAAGCATTATTTGTGTCCATTTAACATTGGCTGCTATCTGTATGTGAACCGTACATCTCTGCATTGTGGGCATGGCTTGTGCTATGATGTGTTGCACCCACCCTTTCCCCTCCCCTTTTGGGGACTATTTAATGTCTTGAGATGAGTCTGTATCCATGCGACCTGAAGAAGTCCGAATACCCGGATAAACGCGTAGGGTTAATTTCAATTGCGCAGTGACCTGTGAGCTGTGTGGAGCATTGTGGAGCCTCTTGCCGCTTTCTGCGAACCAGCTGTTCTCCCGCTGTAAAGATCTCAACGCTGACTCTGTATCCTGCTACTCCTCCCTTACCATTGGAGGAAAGCTGAGGAAGTGTTGTGACGTCAGATGCTGTTTTGATGCAGAGGAGACTGTCCCTACCCAGAGGATTCATGTGAGCTGTGTTTGCTGTATTGCGGGCCTCGCTCCTAACCCTGAGTTGGTTAAACTGCTTTTAATGATCGTGGAGCATGTGAGTGTACTGGAGCTCACTGCTCAAAGAATTTTTTTGTTAATTAAACTGTATTGTACCATGATCTTTTCTCTTTTCTTTTAATACATGTTGATTTGATTCCTGTGAACTTCCATTTACCCACGAGAGGAGTTCTTGGGCTTTGTGTTCTCCTTCTGTTGTCTATTGAGGGATTGTGAAATTCCTCACACCAGCAGCATCTCCTCTTGGTGATATCATTTTTTTGTGATTTATTTGTTGATATATTATAGGGTTTGCGCTTACCTTTTCTTGCACCGTATATTCAAAGTAGTATGTATTGTAGAGACATACAGGCACCTCAGCCAACGTTTCGGTCTGAAGAGAGAGACCTGAGGAAGGTCTCTCTCTGCAGACCGAAATGTTGGCTGAGGTGCCTGTATGTCTCTACAATACATACTACTTTGAATATACCCCTGGTGTGCTGTCTCCTTGTTACTGGACCTCCATCTGGTAATATCTCATTTATTTGATTTTTTTATGGGACTAGCATTTGGATACCTTGTGACATGTGAGTGCTGGTTGCTGCAATTATATATATACAGTCCTGAGGCTCAGCCTCTTCCCTTGAGGGGAGAAATGTCTCTGAACAGTCTCTTTTAGGCAAAAAGCACGGGCTCTGTACATCCAAAGGCTGGCCTGTTAGTGCCACCTTAGTAGGCATTGGCCTATGGGGCCCTTTACCCGTAGCTCCTCCGGGAGATGCCCCATCCGCAGGGTAGTCCCTTTGAGAGGGTCATTTTATAGGGTCTTCAAGCGTTTCAGAGTGGGTCTCGTTATGGACAGTCTCTTGACCCATCTCTGGTACGTCGGACTCACCCTTGAGCGGTGTGGCCAGTATCTCTGCGTCTTCATCTCCCACTTGTGGGATGGGAAGAAGATGATTTCGATGCCATACCTTTACCCGGCCTTCAGTGTCTTTGATGCGATAGACCGGGAGGCCAGGCATCTGAGACTCTATTTCATACACCCCATCTCTCCATCGGTCAGCTAACTTGTGTTTTCCCGGGACTCCCAGATTTCTAAGCAACACAGCGTCCCCAGGACGAAGTTCCCGATATTTGACCTTATGATCGTATCGTCTTTTATTGCCAGCGTTCAACTTAGCTGTAGCCTTCTCAGCTTGTTGATAGGCCTGCTGTAAACTGTCTTTAAGTCTTTGCACGTATTTGAAATGGGTAGCATTGTGTATCCCATCCGTCGAAACTCTAAGACGTACGTCCACTGGCCCAAACATGAGGAAGTATGGGGAGAATCCCGTTGACTCGTGCCTGGTGCAATTGTACGCATGCACCAGGGCCTCCTCGTGTCGACTCCATTCAGTTTTCTGAGCACTCTGTAGTGTTCTGAGCATGTCCAGTAAGGTTCGATTAAAGCGCTCGGGCAGTGCATCTCCTTCGGGGTGATACGGGGTCGTTCGTGACTTGGTGATGTTCAGCAGTTTGAGTAGTTCCCTGATCAAGGTGCTCTCAAAGTCCCGCCTTTGGTCGGAGTGAAGGCGGTTGGGGAGACCATAGTGCACAAAGTACTTCTCCCATAATATTTTTGCCACTGTGATGGCTTTCTGTTCTTTCGTGGGAAGGCCTGGGCATATCGGGTGTAGTGGTCCGTGATGACCAGCACGTTGCATATTCCCCGGCTATCAGGCTCAATGCACAGAAAGTCCATACACACAAGGTCCATGGGGCCAGAACTTTTTAGATGGCCCATGGGGGCTGCTCGGGTAGGCAGGGTCTTGCACTGTATACACCTAGTACAGAGGTGACAGTGACGCTCAATGGCCTCTCGCATCTTGGGCCAGAAAAAGTGATCTCTGACCAACCCAAAGGTCTTGTCTATACCAAGATGTCCATGATCATCATGTAGGGACTTCAACACCAGGTATTGTAAGTTCTTAGGGAGGACTAGTTGTTGCCTATCCGGGTGGTTGTGGTATTGCACCACCCGATAGAGTAAGCAATTGTCTATTTCGAATTTGTCCCATTCCCGCATGAGCAGGGCCACCAAGTCATTGGGCGTGCGTTTCAGAAGGGCTGGGTTCTTCTTTTCAACGGCTCGCCTGATGATACTAACGACAGGATCTCGTATTTGGTAGTCTACCAGATTCTTCCACCGTAACACCTTGTCATGCGTGATGTTCATCCCTTTTGGGTCGCAGTAGGCGGCTGGGACAGCCTGCGACCGGCATCCCAATGAATCGACCACTCTTAATTCTGAAAAGGCCACTTGGTCGTTGACTATGGCGGCCATGCTACACATAGCTCGCACTCCGGGTCCTGGGAGTTCCTCCCATTCCTCATCATCTGGAATAGCACTTAACCCGGGTCGTCTGGATAGAGCGTCAGCCCCTATATTCAAAGGTCCCGGCTTATACTTCATGGAGAACCTGTAGTTGCTTAGGGCGGCCAGCCAGCGGTGTCCAATTTGGCCGAGGTATTGACGTATGTGAGGGGATTGTTATCCGTCCTTACCTCGAAGGTAACACCGTACAGGTAATCGTGGAGCTTCTCGGTGATAGCCCACTTGAGAGCCAGGAACTCCAACTTGTGGACGGGGTATCTCTGTTCACTGGGCGTCAAGCTGTGGCTGATGTAGGCTACAGGCCGAAGACCCTCGGGGTGCCTCTGGTGCAGGACGGCACCCAGTCCATTGAGATTAGCATCCACATGCAGAACGTATGGCTGTTCGGGATCAGCATACGCAAGCACCGGCGCTTCGGTCAGACACTTCTTCAATTTCCGGAAGGCCTGCTCACACTCAGACGTCCATTTATCACCAAACGGTTGGCGTGCCGATACAGCCTTCCTTCCGGTCTCTGAGGGGTATATCTTCAACAGATTGTTCAGGGGTTTAGCTCTACTAGAGTACCCTTGCACGAAGTGACGGTTATACCCACAGAATCCCAGGAAGGATCGCAGCTCCGTGAGATTCTCGGGATGAGGCCAGTTCACTACTGCTTCTACCTTGGCGGGGTCGGTGGCGATCCCTTGGGCGGACACGATGTGTCCCACGTAGGTCACTGAGGTATAGCAAAACCGGCACTTGTCTAGGGACAATTTCAACCCTTCGTTCCCCAGACGGTCTATCACTGTAAGTAACCGCTCTTCATGCTCTTCTAGAGTTCTTCCGAAGACAATGATGTCATCCAGGTATACAAGACACTCCCGCGGGCTTATGTCCCCGATAGTCTTCTCCATCAGCCGTTGGAAGGTAGCAGGCACTCCACATATACCTTGGGGCATACGTGTAAATTGGTAGAATCCCAATGGACAGACGAAACCTGTTTTCTCCTGATCTTCCGCATTAATAGGTACCTGATAGTACCCGGATCGGAGGTCGAGCACGCTGAACCATTGACTTCCATTCAGCGCATTCAGTATCTCTTCAATGCGTGGAAGGTTGTACTGATCCGGTATTGTGCGATTGTTCAGAGTTCGATAGTCGACACACAGTCGTACGGATCCATTCTTTTTACGCACCACTACTATGGGTACGAGTAGGGCCCCCGAGACTCCGTCAAAATCCCGGCATCTTCCATATCGTGAATGACGTTCCTCACATCGTCCACATCCCGTGGGGCGATGCGACGAGAGCGTTCTCAGAACGGGGTGGCATCCCTCAGTCGAATGGTATGTTGGGCGCTGCGACTGCACCCCACATCCATCTCACTCGTGGAGAACACCTGTCGTCGTTGATTCAACTGGGTTGCCAGCCACTCCTTCCACTGGGTGGACAGCGTCGACTCACCGAAGTTGAAGTCCAGCTCGACTAACCGCTCGTCCACGGCCGCCGCCTTCACCTGAGGCGTGGTTACTACAGGACTGACCGGATATATGCAACCTAACTTCTGGTCGGCATCAAATTCCATCGGGAAGGGGGAGAGATTATGTACATACACATGGGTTCGTAGAGGGATCTTAGTCGCCCACTCCCTCACTTCGGGTAGTACCCTATACCCTCTCCGAACTTCTTCTTCAGGTGTAAAATCCAGAGAGAACAGCTGATCGCTCTCATCTCGCTCGGGATAACGACACCAGACGGCCATTCTTTGCACTCCCCCTGGTAATATGGTCGTCAGTCCGCTTTGGCGGTTCTAGAGATCCCCGTGACGCTCCAGGGCATATACCCGTTTGCACTCCTCTTGTAGGACCGGATCTAGGAGGGAGGTGGCTAGCGGCAATTCGTTAGTCTCTTTCAGATACGCTCGGACCACCGCTTGCACTATGTCGGTGTTGGTACCCAGGATGATCGGATACTTGTACTGATCCTGGGGCTCCGGACATACCAGCGCCGTTCAGTTGGGGTATTTCCATTTGAACCCTTACAATCCCATCGATGGGATAGTCTTCATTACTTAACCCCCGTACTTTCACATGATCGGCCGCTCCCAAGGGGCATGTGTTAATGGAGGTTTAAAGAATTTTAGATTCTTTGGAATCACCCACATCCCCATACACATCAGAGGGGGAGACCGTCTTAACAGATTAAATACAATGGAAATGCAATGGATTTTCCAACTACAAACCTTGCAACCATACGGTCTCAATATAGACTGGAAATTACAACATTTCTTACATGATTAATATGATTATTACTCAGATACAGGAGTTTACAAACATTCTTTATTATAGTTTACATGATTTTTCCTTTTTTCCTCCCTTTCCCTTCTCACTTTTCACCCCCCCCTCTCTCTCCTCCCCCCCCCGCCCTCTTCCCCCCCCCTTCCTCTCCCCCCCCCACTTTTATTCCCCATCCCTTCCCCTCCCGTCTCACTCTTTTTCCCCTTCTCTTTTTTCTTTAATTCTTCTTTTTTGTTCACACATTAACTTCTGACAGCCACACACAGAATACTAACTTACTGCTATATATCTTGCCAATCCCTATCACATATATCTACACATATTTTGAGAGACTTCTTTATTCTTTATTCTTTATAGCATATCAACTTTCAACAGACCATCTTTGTTTTTATTTTCCATTTTTATTTCTGGCCAGACAACCAGTTATTGATTTGTATACATGGATAATAGTTATCTTATTGTTAGATATACATGTTACATTTTGTGATCAGTGCATCCTTCAATTACTGCCTGGCATTGTTTTTAAACATCTTTTATTACTCCCAGCACTTGGGCATGATGTTGATTACTCGCCCCACCTGATGTATATCCTGTGCAGGTGATGTTTGTTAACACTGCCTATATATGTGTTTCTGATAGATCATTCTTTGACAAAGGCCCTAGTGGCTGAAACGCGTCAGATTATCTATCAGCTGTTTGTTGAATAAATTTTTGAATTCACCATACACGCTGTACTCTACTATTTTCGTGGTTGTGCTCCGCTTCATCTCCCGCGACTGCTGGAGGACTGCGCTTACCGCAGGTATAGCAATTGAGTTCTCTTCGTTCAGGAGGACCCCTGTACGGAGAAGATGATTCCCTTTCTGGTCTAGATTTGGGGACAGAGGCCTTGGTGGTGGCCTCATCGTCCTGAATCGGGGTTTTCTTGGTCTTTGCCGCAGCAGCCCGTGAAGGTTCACTTGTGGAGGGCTCCTTTGTCTTCTTGGAAGTGTGCAACTGGGCATAGGCTTCATGTTTTTTTATCTCATCTATTAGCTTTTCCCAGGAAGGGGGGTCACCCTGCATCATGGAGCACTTTATCATGATCACGATATGGTGGTCAGGTATCGCTCCTCTCAGAAATTGAGCACGACAGTATTCATCCACTTGGGCGGCCGTAATACTTTTCCTTTTTCGCATCTCCCATAAGACTGCTCGAATCCGTTGTAGGAAATCCGATAGCTCCTCTCCGTCTTTCTGGCAAAGATCGAGGTACCTCTTCATCAGTTGTCCTACATCTTCGGTTCGCCCGTAAGCCCGCACAAGAGTCTCTAGCATTTGATGTGCGGTGACGTCCGCATGCTGATCTATAGCCATCTGTATTGTGGTGGAGGCGGGAGGGCGCAGACATTCCATTATGCGTTGCCGCTTCACCAACTCGGAGCATGTCCACTCGTCTAGAACCTGAGAAGTATATTCTCTCCAAACTTCAAACGCTTCTTCTCCCGTCGGGGTCGACTTGTTTCCCGAAAAGATTTTTAGCTTGCGATACTGCTGTTGGGCCGACGCATTGGATTTTGCCGCCCCATCTCTATGATAGTTTGAGCTAGCAGTCGGATTTCATCCCCAAATGTAGAGGACGGTTGAGCAATACTTAGTGGGGGACTACAATCAGTGGGCGCAATCAGATCATCCCCGCCATAACTCTCAGGAGGGACAGGCGATGTATACATAGCAACCTCTTCTAAGTTTGTGCGAGAGCTGCCGGGTTCAGATTTTATGGACAGTTCAGGGTAAACCACCGTACAGCAGGAAACGGTTGAGCTTCCGAGCCACAAGCTGGAGGGTCCCTTACCTTCAGTTATGTCTTGCCCTATACTCACTAACACGGAGCAATACTCCTCGGTCTCCAAATGTCGCTCTAACACTTCTATTGTGGCCGCCTCTCGCAGATTTGGGTGTTGCCTCAAGGCCACTTGTATGAACGATGACGGAGTATCAACAGGAACGTGGCGCACCACAAGCGTGTGGTGCGGCGGTACTTGCAGCACTACTGCCCAGTCATGCGCTTCTGCGCGCGACGGGTACGGTAACGGTGGTGACATTTTGAAAACAAATTTTGGAACAGGGCACCCCAGGTCTGAGAATCTCAGCAGCGCCTCCAAATGTAACAGGTATTCCCCCACCCAATCGCAAATTATAGGGTGGGTGCGGGGAACATACAGTGTTACCTGCGTGTGGTGCTTTACCTGTTGGCTCACAGGAGGGCTGAGCTTCCACCACGGGGAACCTGGGGCAATATATTATACTAATGAGTAACCACTTACTCGGTGCAGCGCCTCCACCTGCGATGGCTCCCACCAGAGGGGGAGTGGTTCCTCGCAGGACAATCACAATAATCACATACTCTGTATGATAACCAATAATGTTTACTAACACGCAAGGCAATACATCACATCATTACCATACTAACAGGGGTCCCTCTCTAGAGGAGACACTTACTACTGCATCTCTCACAATGCTAACTTGCGCCACGGCGGACGCCAACACTTTATGCACCACGGCGGACGCTAACACTTTATGCGCCACGGCGGACACTAACACTTTATGCGCCACGGCGGACGCTAACACTTTCACTGAATGATCCCACCCAGTGTCCGATAACCCCACCCAATGTCTCGCCCCACCAAGTCTGATACAGGAGTGTGTGTGTTTGTGACTGCGCAGCCACTATGTCTGGTGATAGGCCTTGTTGGTGCACTTGATGGTATGGGTTACCTGCCGAGCACTCCAGTGCCCGGACCTGCAACGGCTTCGCAAAGGGTCAAGGCGAACTCCTGCACGATATCCGGATCCACCACAGGATGATCCATTAGGGGCGATCCCACCCTGATAATAGTCGAGCTCTCTCCCAGCAAGACAGGCAAAGTTCTTTGTTCCCTACTATCAAATAGCTAGTGGGGCAGAGTCCCTAACCTAGGGCCTGTCTCTACAACACTCCACTAGGGTGACTCAGGGCTATCTTGGGCCTAGGGGAATGCTGGCCTAGTGCAGGGAGTCACTGACTCCTGCACCCTACCTCCTTCCCCTAGCTGCTCCTGTCACCAACTCCCAACGTGCTGCAACCCGCGAAATGTATCTATTCCCTGCAGGCAGGGAGCTCCTGCAGCCCTATTGGCTCCCTGGCGTCATGGGGCCGCTCCAGAGGCTCATGGGACTTGAAGTCCCCTTACAGAGTCCTCCTCTCATTGGTGGCATTTCCCGCGCTTGTCTTGCGCATGCGCGATCTAACCAGGGCCTCCCGTCGCATCGGCAGTCGGCGCATGCGTGAAGAACTGTCATGGCGGCGCCCTAAACCGGGAACCTAGGGCTACATAGGTTTCACTGGATGTGCACTGAGCTCTGTCTGTGTTTCATGTTCTGTCTCTGGTTTTAAATAATTCCTACTCACAATGTAGTAGTATAGTTAGGGCATATCACAAACGTGGCAGTCTTTTCGCAGGAGTATCAGGAAGTTGGTACCTCAGTAAAAAGAGAATTGTGAGCAGGCACAGTATGTCCCTTTTTGATTAATATCCACTTTAACATGAGTAGGTTTACTGGCCATGTACTTCGTTAACCTAGGCTTTGCATTAAAAACTGCGTAAAACAACACACAAGTAAAATTAGGAACAATCTTTCAAACTATGCAATGTAGTATGTAACATGGCTGTCCAAACTGTGTAGAATTTCTTTAAAATGTCTAAAGAACTTTATTTTCTGAATATTTTTATAATTACCAATCATAACTAATCATAACTGCCGTACTATACCCCCCCTCAACAAACATGTATATGCTCTGACCATGTTTGTTGTGGTAAGATCCACATTTTCCTGCAATTGTTTTTGTAGCTGCTCTAACCTTCATTCTTTTTAATTACTGCTGTTCAAAAGTCAGACAGGACCGGTTCATTTAAGAAAACAACAGTCAGTTTCCAATCATAAGTTTGAACAGAGAAACCTGAATAATTAAAAAAAAAAAAAAAAAAAATATTATTTGTTAATTACTATTTATTTCTAATTTCTAATCTCTGCCTTTTGCACAATCTTTCTCTGTTTGCAACTCTATTTTCTACCATTCTCTATCTCTTGTCACTATTCTCATACCTTCCATCAACATTCTGTATAACCCATTTAACAGCTTTTAATTAAACTCTTTTTGTACTCAGAAGGAGGCTGGGAGTCTTTTTCCATTGCTAGCATGCTAGCACAAATGTGTGTTTCAACTTCATACTGTACTGTATCAATGTAATGCCATTAGCTGTTTAATACAGTCAAACATTATTTTTTGTTTCTACGAGCATCATGTCAGGACTCGCGTTCCCTCGCGCGTTCCCTCGCAGGTCCCGCAAGCCCGCACTTACCTCCGTTCTGTTCCGACACCTGCTGGCAACTCTCCGCGCTGTCACCCTCCCTCACGCGCCTCTCCCCGCACGTGCAGGGCGCTCCCCACGGGAGCATCAGTCCCCGCTGACGCGCTGCGCAGGCGCCGACCCCGCATTTAAAACCTCCTTATCTCCAACTTAATATTCTATTTCTATCAATAGGTCATTCATATATTGTAACAATGTATCTCCCATGCTCAGGGATTCAAAAGCTTGTGCTAAGGTCTGGTAACAATATATTAATGAGCGATGAAATTACTACAATGTAAATACGAGTCAGGGTGTTATTACATCTTAATATAATATTCTATACCCCACATAGGTATTTCACACACTGTGTTATATCCAGTAGGACGCAAGCACAATCTTTTCACAATTACCAAATGTCTAAATTTCCTTATAAAACATTACACTAATAAACATAAAATACAATGCTACATAGGTTTATTTTAACCCTTATTATTTTATCAATCCTAAATCATTAAATGTTATATAGTGACATGATATCTCAGTCCATGAAATGGAATGATTATTTTTTCACACTATGCTCTTTCTAAAAAAAACAAAAATCAAACAGAAAGCAATTAAGAGGATGTCCCTATTTCTTTTTTAGCGTGGAACACAGAAATTACAAGCAATCAGAAATTATACTCTTCTGAATTGTAGCCAAGCAATTCAACACGATCCTAAAAAATGATACCTTGTCATTGATACCAAAAATCTACACTAAACAATAGTGCAGTGTTTAGCTACACTCAGTGAGAAAACAAAAAACCTGTGTGATTCTTATGCCTGCTAAAAAAATAATGTAATAAGACTTTTCTTTTCTATTCTTATTCTTATAATTGTAACTAATCTGAATACTTTCATATTAATGCATTAATTGTTTTAAAACTGATTTAAAAACTAAACACATACAAGGGTCACGAACATTGGGGGGGGGGGGGGGGGTGCTTTTGGAGGTTTAACTTCATCTTTGGTATATTCAATGTCCTCCTTCCTTGTAAACACTATTTGATTCCAACTTCTCTGTCTATTAAATTTGTAATCCATTTTATCTCTAAATTATTTACTTTTGTTTTGTGGTTGTAATGCCTTTTTCCTATTTTTCCAAATTAGTAGACATTTTCCCATCTAATTCTCCCAACATTTTGCTTTCTTTGAACTCGGTCATTATGAACAATTGTAATTCATTTATCTCTTTGTTGATAATTTTAAGATCCTTTGCTCTCTCTAAGATAAGTAACCGCATCAGTTCATAAGAACAGTTATCTAAGATACAGTTCCATTGGTTAATATATCCTTCCTTGTCTAATCCGTATGTGGTTTCTTTAAGGATACTTGTTTATCCCACCACATACGTGTGTAGCCAGGTTCCCCCTCTGCTCCGCGACCCCCCGTTACCTCCGCTGCCAGGAGCGATGGTGGGTGCTGCCGAAGCCAAGCGGCAAACCCGCTGGCATTCCTGGAGGGTGGAGGCAGAGCAGGGAGCGCTCCGGTGCTCTGGAGGCCCCCGGCAGCTCCCGCGCAGGGCGCCGCCATCTTGCGCGAGTTCGCGCATGCGCAGTGATAGTGCGCGAACACACCACCAATGAGGGGATAGGCTCCTGCATGGGACTTCAAGTCCCATGAGCCTCGGGAGCACTCCACGTGATGCCTGGGAGCCAATAGGGCTGGAGGATTGCCCTGCAGAGAGAATGGATACATTTCGCTGGGTTTTGCAGACAGGCAGTCAGGACCAGGAAGAGCTAGGGGTAGGAGGTGAGTGCAGGGGTCTGTGACCCGCTGCATTAGGCCAGCAGCCCCCTAGGCCCCAGATAGGTCCTGAGCCACCTTATAGCTTGTGGTGCTGTAGGGACAGGCCCTAGGTTAGGGACCCTGCCCCATTAGCTGTTTGATAGTTAGAGACACAGCGGATGCTGCGCTTCCCGCCAAGAGGCTTGGGCTCAAGCCTACGCCATTAAGAGAGCAGGACTATCTTCAGGGTGGGATCACCCCTGACGGAGCACCACGCGGGAGATCGCCGGATCCTTTGTGAAGATCCTTTAAAGCCAGGTGCCGTCGCACTGGGCAGGTATCGTTATAAACTGCACCAACAGAGTACTAACACATAGTGGCAGCGCTGACCACGGGACAAGGGTTATACTGTGGACACGGTGTGGGGGTAAACGGTGGTGGGCACTGGGTACACACTCCTAAGTGGGAGTGAATGACATTTGGGACTTCGGTACAGAGTGGTACAGTTATTGATATTAAGGTTGATGTCATATGGTTAACGCACGTGTATTGTGTATGTTATATCCTTCATATAGTAAACGGTTATATTTATACTCCAGGGTTACTATATGCGGGTCCTGTGTGAGGTCCATTCTACATTCCTAGAACCCTACATAGGTGGAGGCGCTGTATGGAAGATTGTTACAGAGAAGCACCCCAGGTTCCCATTAGTGGAGGCTCAGGCCTCCTGTGAACCTACAGGTATACGCACCACACCTGGTAACAATAGGTTCCCCCTCACATACACTATATGCGATTGGGTGGGGGAATACCGGTTACATATGGAGGCGCTGCTGAGATCTCAGACCTGGGGTGCCCAACTCAGTTATTAATTATGTCACCACCGTTACCGTCACCGTCACGCTCAGAGGCGTATGACTGGGCCGTGGAGATGCAAGTGCTGCTGCTTCACCCGCTGCGGTGAGCCGGGTCCCTGCTGATACTCCGTCTTCGGCAATACAAATGGCCTTGAGGCAGCACCCAAATATCAGGGATGCCGCCAAAATAAAAGTGTTGGAACAACGTAAGGATGCAGATCAGGAGTGTTGCTCCGTGTTAGTGAGTATGGGGAAGACATAACCGAAGACAGGGGCCCGTCCAGTTTGTGGCTCGCGAGGCCGACAGGTTCCTGCTGTATTGTTGTCTACCCTGAACTGCCTATAAAATCAGAGCTGAGCAGCTCTCACACAAACTTACAAGAGGTTGCTATGCATACATCCCCCTCCCCCCCTGAAAGTTATTGTGGAGTCGACCGGGGTGCTCTTACTGACTACAGCCCACCTTTAAGTATTGCCAGCTCTTCCTCTAAACGTGGGGATGATATCCGAATGCTAGCTCAGGCTATCCTACAAATGGGGGCGTCCAAATCCGAATCCTCGCCTCCACAGCAGTATCGCAAGTTAAAGATCTTTTCCGGGGCCAAGCCGACCCAACTGGCGAAGAAGCGTTTGAAGTCTGGAGGGAATACACCTCTCAGGTTCTAGAAGAATGGACATGCCCTGAGTCGGTGAAACGTCAATGCATAATGGAATGTCTATGTCCTCCCTCGTCCACAACAATACAGATGTGTAAAGATCAGCATGCGGACATTACAGCTCATCAGATGATGGAGACTCTTGTGCGGGCCTACGGTCGAACAGAAGACATAGGACAATTGATGAAGAGATACTACAACCTTTGCCAAAAAGAGGGAGAGGATCTATCTGACTTCCTACAGAGGATTCAATCGGTCTTATGGGAACTGCGTAAGCATAAACGGATTACCGCCGCAGAAGTGGATGAGTATTGCCGCGCTCAATTCTTGAGTGGAGCCCTGCCCACTCATCCTATTGTACTCATGATGAGGCGTTCTCTGATGCGAGGTGATCCCCCTACATGGGAAGAGCTAATGGACGAAATAAAAGAACATGAGGTCTACGCTAGGTTACATACTTCAAAGAAGACTAAAGAGCCTCCAAAGAGTGACCCCCAGGGTGCCTCTGCGCCGAAGGTCAAGAAACCTCCAAGTCGGGAAGAGGAGGCCTCACCCAAGATCCCGGTCTCCAAATCCAGACCATCAGGGAAATCATCTTCCCCGTACATGGGCCGCCCTGAACCCAGCGAAGTCGTCTGCTTTGGATGCGGTCGAAGAGGCCACTTCCTCCGGGACTGTCCCGAGAAGGAAGATCCCAACGAAAAACCTCCAAGTAAGGGAAGTTACGCCAAGTCCATGATCTGCCGGGTACAGACCACAGAAGCCGAGACATCCGAGGCCACCCCTGCGCCTCCTGAAGCGCCTACTGACCTAAGTCCCGACGATGGGACTCCGCCCGGGGATGCTTACAGTCAGGTAGGCCCCTCTGCTATTGTGCATGTGGTAGTAGAAGGAGTCTATGCCTCTGCTCTACTGGACACCAGATCCCAAGTGACCATAATATACCGGCAATTCTATGACCAACACCTCAACCACTCAACACCTCAACACCTCAACCATGCGGTCGGCGGAACATATGAAGGTGAGGGGGTTAAGTAACGAGGATTACCCCATCGATGGGATAGTGAGAGTTCAACTGGATATAGTCCAACTGAACACCGGCAAGAAACATCCCATGCATGTGGAGGCAATGGTATGTCCGAAGCCCCAAGGACAGTGTCAGTACCCGATCATCTTGGGAATGAATACTGATATAGTGCGAGCTGTAATCAGAGCATACCTGAAAGAGACCAACGAATTACCTATGGCTAATCCACTCCTTGACCCTGTACTGTGGGAGGAGTGCAACCGAGTATATGCCTTAGAGCGTCACGCAGACCTCTACAATCGTCAACGAGGACTGACGACCATTTTACCAGGGGGAGTGCAACGTATGGCCGTCTGGTGCTGTTATCCCGATCGAGATGATACCGATCAGCTGTTCTCTCTGGAGAGTACCCCTGAGGAAGAGGTTCAGAGAGGGTTTAGGGTAATACCCGAAGTGAGAGAGTGGAAGACTAAAATTCCTCCATGAACCTACGTATATGTCCAGAACATCTCCCCATTCCCGGTGGGTCTTGATGCAGGACGAAGTTTGGGCTGCATATATCCGGTCAGCCCTGTGGAAACAGTGCCACAGCTGAACGCCGCTGCAAAGAGCGAGCAGTTAGTTGACCTGGATTTCAACATCGGAGACTCGACGCTGCCAACTGAGTGGAAGGGTCGACTGACAGCCAAGCTGAATGAACGAAGGACAGTGTTTTCCACAAGTGAGATGAATGTGGGTCGCAGCGCCCAACACACCATTAGGTTGAGTGACGCCACCCCGTTCCGTGAACGCTCTCGTCACCTCGCTGCCAGGGATGTGGATGATGTAAGGAACGTCCTGAAAGAAATGGAGACCGCTGGGATTTTGACAGAGTCTCGGAGTCCTTACACCTCACCCATAGTGGTGGTAAAGAAGAAGAACGGATCTGTAAGACTGTGTGTCGATTATCGAACCCTGAATCAATCATCGTACGGTACCCGACCAATACAACCTTCCTCGCATTGAAGAGATTCTGAATGCTCTAACCGAGAGCCAGTGGTTCAGTGTTCTCGACTTACGATCTGGGTACTACCAGGTACCTATGAGTGCAGAGGATCAGGAAAAGACAGCCTTCGTCTGCCCCCTGGGCTTTTACCAATTTACGCGTATGCCCCAAGGTATATGTGGAGCCCCTGCTACCTTCCAGCGACTGATGGAGAAAACAATCGGAGACATGAACCCTCGGGAGTGTCTAGTCTACCTGGACGACATCATTGTCTTCGGTAAGACCCTGGAGGAGCACGAAGAGAGACTGCTCAAGGTGATAGACCGTCTTGGAAAAGAAGGATTGAAGTTGTCACTCGACAAGTGTCGGTTCTGTCACACCTCGGTGACTTACGTGGGACACATCGTCTCTGCTCAAGGAATTGCTACAGATCCGACCAAAGTAGAAGCGGTAGTGAACTGGCCGTGTCCCGAGAATGTCACGGAACTGCGATCATTCCTGGGTTTCTGTGGGTATTAACGTCGCTTCGTGGAAGGGTACTCTAGTCGAGCCAAACCACTGAACAATCTTTTGAAGATATACCCTGAAGATACAGGAAGGAAGGCCACAGCGGCCTGTCAATCGTTTGGCGATAAGTGGACGTCCGAGTGTGAACAGGCCTTCCTGAACATGAAGAAAAGCCTTACCGAAGCACCAGTGCTTGCGTATGCTGATCCCGAACAACCATACGTTCTGCATGTGGATGCCAGTCTCAATGGACTGGGCGCTGTCTTACATCAGAAGCACCCTGAGGGTCCTCGGCCTGTAGCCTATGTCAGCCGCAGTCTGACCCCCCAGTGAACAAAAGTACCCTGTACACAAGTTAGAGTTCCTGGCTCTCAAATGGGCAATCACAGAAAAACTCCACGGTTACCTTTACGGTATCCCGTTTGAGGTACGGACGGATAACAATCCCCTCACGTACATCAATACCTCTGCCAAATTGGACGCAGCAGGGCACCGATGGCTGGCAACTCTATGTAACTACAGATTCTCTCTGAAGTATAAGCCAGGGCCTTTGAACATTGGAGCTGACGCTCTATCACGACGACCAGGACTAAGTGCTACTCCCGATGATGATGAATGGGAAGAGATCCCGGGACCAGGGATGCGAGCAATGTGTAGCATCGCAGCCGTCATCAATGAGCAAGCGGCCTTCTCAGAACTACGGGTTGCAGATTCCTTAGGATGCTAGTCGCAGGCTGTCCCAGCCGCCTACTGCGATCCAAAGGGAATGAACATAACCCACGATAAGGTCATACGATGGAAAGACCTAGTGGACTACCAAATGAGAGATCCACTAATCAGCATAATTCGGCAAGCTGTTCAAAGAAAGAATCCAGCCCTACTGAAACGTTTTCCCAGAGACCTGATCGCGTTGCTAATGCGTGAGGTGGACAAGTTTGAGATTGACAATTGCTTGCTCTATAGGGTAGTACAATATCACGTGTATTCAACTCAGTGTGGGTTTCCTGCTTGTCCGCGGTTCAGCTGTTGCAGTCCTCTTGGTTTTGGTCTTGATTTTTGGTCGGTTTCTCCTCCACACCGAGATCGAGCTCTGTTGCCCGTTCTTACTTCCGGGTATGCTCCATGTTGGGACTCAGTAGTCAGTCAGTAGTCGGCTACGGTGGCTCATGGTGGCTAACATAGGACACCTAGGACACCGTAGCCGACTACTGATTGATACCTTGAATAGATACAAAAAAAGAAAAACAGACAAGCACAGTCTGTATAAGAAAAATGTATTGGTACACAAATTTAGCCTCCTTTCCCTATGTCTACGGGAAGCAATGCAGGCGACTATGCATGCTTCTGTACCTGTTGCTCACAGGAGGCATAAGCCTCTGCCACTGGGAGCCTGGGGTGAGCTCTTTATCCTACAGTGCAGCGCCTCCACTATGAGGAATCCCAGACTTGGCAGGATAACCCATCACAGGAATTAACACAGTAATGAACACACACACACAAGGTATATAACGAGTATTTACTGCGCATTCATGACACGTTGTACTGCGCATGGGCGTGACCTAAGATGGCAGGCCCCATACTCCCGGTCCGGCACAGATCTCCAGCAGCTCCGATCCAGCCTGCAGCCTCCCCCCACACCGGAAGTAAGAAGGGGGCTCAGCAACACAATCATAACTTGGTTCCTTACAGCATTCCACAAATCTGTACATCCTACCTTCTCAGGTGCTCTGAGGGAATTTACGTAAGCTTTCAATAGATATTTTCCATCTATAGACATGGGTGTTAGGGAAATCCCTGTTAACTGAAATATATCCATCCACACCACCCCTTTCTTAACCTTTGTGCTCCCCTCCTTGTGAGTGCTTAACTTGCTCTGCAACAAACCTGGAGTGTCTCTCCTTGATTGCTTTGGTCTCGGTGACTACCGATAAGTTCCTTCCTTATAAGAAATCCATCCGATATATCATTGATATAGTCCATTAGATCTTTCTTACAAACTGATCTACTTCAGGAAAGTGTGTTAAATCAACATGTGCTTCCCCAGCATACTTCTGTATTCGAATGTGACCGTACACTTACATCAAGGTCTGGGGGGTAACTGTAATGAGTGATCACCACAAAGAGTATGAGCCCACAGTGGTCGAGGTGGGGAGTTGTAAACACTGACCTGAAGCTGAGAGACCATGTCCGGTGGGCAGGTTCATCGTTGTGTAGCCGGGTCAGGGTTTGGAGAGTTAAGATAGTAGATATTCTCGTCGTGATCGAGGGTAGGAGACTGGAGGATAGTTGAGGTCACTTAGCCAAGGTCGAGGTTAGTAGAAGGCAGAGTGGTAGACATCCAAGCCAATATCGAGGGTTGCAGAGGTCCAGGAAGTAGGGTAGGGGTCTGTGGTCAAGACAAGCTAAAGCAAGACAGGGTATGGCAGGCAGAAGCTTTTGGACAGCACTTCATCACTAGATTGAGACTACTATTCTCAGCCGATGTGGAGAAGGGATCGCTGAGCATACTGTATAAAGGCCGGGTAACCAATTGGATGAGAGGTACACAGCTGAAACAGATGATTGACTCTTGATTGTAAAGTCAATCCAAGACAAGGATCATAACTGAATACGATAATCACTATTGTACTACTTCATCGCACTAACCAGAATGCCCTTCCACTATCTCTGTATGTTCTTACTTATCAATTCGATTGTAAGCTCTTCGGAGCAGGGACTCCATTTACTTAATGTTACTTTTATGTTTGAAGCACTTCTTCCCATGATGTGTTATTTGTATTATATGTTATTTATATGAATGTCACATTTATTCCTGCTGTGAAGCGCCATGTACATTAATGGCGCCATATAAATAAAGTCATACATATAGCCTAACCCTCTGGCTATTATCTTTCCTTTGGCCCTAACAGTATAAGGTCCTGTTAGACACAGGCAATGTGGGAGATTATCTCTCTCATTGAGGCCTAGCTTGCTGTTGCTGCCTGGATACACTATTGCTGTATCCAGGGGCTGGCCTCACAACAACTAGAAAGTATCATTCCTGGGGAGGATACTGGCTTGGTCACATGCCTATGATGTGATGCCTTCCAGTATCGGACCTGCCCTGTTATGGGCAGGGTTACAAGCCCCTCCCCTGGGGTACATAAGCTCACACTCTCCCAGAGTCAGTAGGTTGCTTCTCTCCCCCCAGTGGAGTAGATGTGTTTACCCCTTATCCCATCAGGGGGTAAAGGGAGCTGAGGAGGGGCCTGCAGGGCCTCATGCCCGGTGGGTCTGCTCCTGGGAACATCTATGTTGTAACCAGAATGATGCAAATAAAGATCTGGTTGTATACATCTGTTGTGGCCTGTATCAATGGAACACTATCTGAGTTGCCAGTGTGGACCATCCTGGCTGCATCAGGATCCTCACCGGCTGGAGGCGCTGTGCTACCAGGAACATAAATGAGAGCCTGTCCTGACATCTCCCCATACATTGCTGAGTTCGTAGGACCTTCTGTTGTATCTCACAAGTATGCACCAGCACTAAAGTACACCGGTAGCTACATGATCTCATGCAATAACTGCCGAAAAGCCGTTTTTCGCCATTTTTACACAAAAAATGCCTTGGCGATTCAATAAGCCACTTTTCGGCACTCATCGCCACTTTTTGAAACACGCTCAATTCTAGTAGCCCCGAGCAGCTTTTCGCAGCTGATCGCCACTCTAGAATTGAGTTTTTCCCGTAAATCATCAAGGCACAAAAAGTTGGCAAGACGGTGTGGAGAAGTATCGGCAAGGGCGGCGGGACGGCACTTAGAAAATATTTTGGCCTTTTTCCTGCCTCGGATTGATGCCGGAGCTGATACCATGATTACCAGCACCGGAGCCCCCCGGCATGCATCCTAAACAGGAAAAATGCATTTACAGCCAACTTCATTACCTTAGCGGCTAACTGCTAAGGCAATGAAGGGGTTAACCACCTGTGCCAGGTTTATTGTGGGTAGCAGGGGAAGGTGAAGGGGGTATTTGGCCCTTGGTGGGGTTTAGGGCTTGCGGGGGGTTGCGGGTGGACTTAACCCCTTCATTACCGTAGCGGTTTATACCGCTACGGTAATGAAGGGGTTAACCCCTCCCGCTACCCACCCGCAAAGCCTAAACACCCACGGTTGGGGCTAATACCTTCTTCACCCACCCCCGCTACCCACAATAAAAACACTACAAACTACAGCCCCACTACCTACCTCCTAGGCCCTCAATAAACTTGACTCTATATATACAGTTAGGTCCGGAAATAATTGGATACTGACACAATTTTCATATTTTTGGCTCTGTACGCCACCACAATGGATTTGAAATGAAACAACCGAGATGCAATAGAAGTGCAGACTTTCAGCTTTAATTCAAGGGGTTGAACAAAAATATCGTATGAAACGTTTAGGAATTGCAACCATTTTCATACACAGTCCCCGTATTTCAGGGGCTCAAATGTAATTGGACAAATGAACACAATCATAAATACATTTTTCATTTTTTATACTTTGTTGAGAATCCTTCGCAGGCAATGACTGCTTGAAGTCTGGAACGCAAGGACATCACCAAACGCTGGGTTTCCTCCCTTGTGATGCTTTGCCAGACCTTTACTGCAGCTGTCTTCAGTTGTTGTTTGTTCGTGGGTCTTTCTGCCTTAAGTTTTGTCTTCAGCAAGTGAAATGCATGCTCGATTGGGTTGAGATCAGGTGATTGACTCGGCCGTTGCAGAATATTCCACTTCTTTAGTGAAGACAACCCGACTGATAAGCTCAAAGGTAACATACCTGAAGGCTAAGTGCCTTTGTGCAATTGCAGTAAGAGCTAAGGAGCATCACAGGGAGAGAGTAACAGAGAGTGTGCCGCTGTGCAACTGGAGCAACCCATATGATGTATGCAGCACGACCGGATCAGCTTGGAGTAACCAATATTCACGATAAAGCTATCCTAATTCAGTCCTTGGCTCTCACTCTCTCTGTCCTCGTGTCCTTCCGTACGCACACAGATGACGTCACTCCTCAGCGCGAGTTCGATCCGAGACATCAGAATAGGAAGAGAAGATCGATATCGCAGCCATCCAGACACAGGGACTCACCAGGGAAAAATTAAAATGGTATATTTATTGAAGTTACATTAAAAAAGAGAAGACACTCAGGATGGAAAAAAATAGAAGGACCTCCTCCTACGCGTTTCGGGCATGTACTGCCCTTTCTCAAGAAATTAAAATGGTATATCTCAAGAAAGGGCAGTACATGCCCGAAACGCGTAGGAGGAGGTCCTCCTATTTCTGTCCGTCCTGAGTGTCTTCTCTTTTTAATGTAACTTCAATAAATACACCATTTACATTTTTCCCTTGTGAGTCCCTGTGTCTGGATGGCTGCGATATCGATCTTCTCTTCCTATTCCACTTCTTTGCCTTAAAAAACTCCTGGGTTGCTTTCGCAGTATGTTTTGGGTCATCGTCCATCTGTAAAGTGAAGCGCCGTCCAATCAACTTCGCTGAATTTGGCTGAATCTGAGCAGACAATATATCCCTATACACTTCAGAATTCATCTGGCTGCTTCTGTCTTCTGTCACATCATCAATAAACATTAGTGACCCAGTGCCATTGGAAGCCATGCATGCCCATGCCAGCACACTGCCTCCCCCATGTTTTACAGATATGTGGTAAGCTTCGGATCATGAGCCGTTCCGAGCCTTCTCTTACTTTTTTCTTCCCATCATTCTGGTACAGGTTGATCTTAGTTTCATCTGTCCAAAGAATGCTGTTCCAAAACTGGGTTGGCTATTTTAGATATTGTCTAATCTGGCCTTTCTATTCTTGAGGTTTATGAATGGTTTGCACCTTGTGGTGAACCCTCTGTATTTGCTCTCGTGAAGTCTTCTCTTTATGGTAAACTTGGATAATGATATGCCTACCTCCTGGAGAGTGTTCTTCACTTGGCTGGATGTTGTAAAGGGGTTTTCCTTTAAAATGGAAAGGATCCTACAATCATCCACCACTGTTGTCTTCCGTGGACGTCCAGGCATTTTTGTGTTGCAGAGCTCACTAGTGCGTTCTTTTTTTCTCAGAATGTACCAAACTGTTGATTTGGCCACTCCTAATGTTCCTGCTATCTCTCTGATGGATTTTCTTTTTTTTTTGCAGCCTAAGGATGCCCTGTTTCACTTGCATTGAGAGCTCCTTTGACCGCAAGTTGTGGGTTCACAGCAACAGCTTCCAAATGTGAATGTCACACCTGGAATCAACGCCAGACCTTTTACCTGCTTAATTGATGCTGAAATAACGAAGAAATAGCCCAACCTGTCCATGAAACAACTTTTGAGTCAATTGTCCAATTACTTTTGGTCCCTTGAAAAAGAGGGGGCTACATATTAAAGAGATGTAATTCCTAAACCCTTCCTCCAATTTGGATGTGAATACCCTCAAATTAAAGCTGATAGACTGCACTTTAAGCCCATATTCATTATTTAATTGTAACTTGAATTTATTTTGGTGCACAGCCGAAATAACAAAACTTGTATGAGTGTCCAATTATTTCCGGACCTAACTGTATATATGTATTTTTGTGTTTTTAAATTATTTTTGAGGGGCACAGAATTGGTACTGCAGGCAAGCGGGGACACCTGCGGGACCACCCCATGGGCCACCGCCGGCCTATAGTATCATTGCTGTGCATCCAAAAAATTACATATATGTACTGTATGTTAGGGGGTAGAGGGTTTGTTGGGGGCACAGGGGGTTGGTGGTGTATTATTTATATATTATACACCACCAAACCCCCTGTGCCCCCAACAACCCCTCTACCCCCTAACATACAGTACATACAGTACATACAGTACATATATGTAATTTTTTGGATGCATGGCAATGATACTATAGGCCGGCGGTGGCCCACGGGGGGGTCCCGCAGGTGTCCCCGCTTGCCTGCAGTACCAATTCTGTGCCCCTCAAAAATAATTTTAAAACACAAAAATACTTATAAATAAATATACACCCCCCCCCCGCCCCCTAACACATACAGTATAGTAATGAGTAAAATTACTATTATCCACAAAGGGATAATAGTGTATTTGCCCATTTAAAATACATTAAGCAGAATAAATAAAATAAATACATATTACACTTACCCTTGCCCGGCTGCCAAGATGAAGGCCGTTCTGATCCTCATCCCATCCATGTCCCCCTCCGGTGCTGCAAAACATACACAAGAATAAAAAGATCCAATGTAATGTCCCCTAACCCTTTAATCACCTTAGTGGTTATTAACCACTATAGTAATTATGAGGTTAACCACCCTCCCCCACCACTCACCGGGAGGCCTAAACACCCTCCACCACTACCCACCCATGAGGCCTAACCACCCTCACCCACTACCCACCCGGGAGACCTAACCACCCTTTGAACAATACCCCCTTCCCCCACCCCCACTACGCACAAGAAAAACAATACACAGAACATCCCTGCAATAAACATTACCATATTTAATAAACAATACATAACCCAACTCCTGTGCCCCCATAAAACAGGATTTATTATGTGACATACATGCTTAATACCCCAGGCCGACGGGAGTCCTCAGTGGTCCCGATGGGTGTTCGCAGGACCCACAGTGCACCAGTACACCAGGGTCTGGAGGCCTCCAGGTGGTCCCTGCCAGGTGCCGTGGGCCTCCAGGTGGTCCCTGCAGGTCACCGTGGGTCCCAAATTGGGATCCATGAGTGGGCCCACGGGTGTCTAGGGGTCCCCGGGTCAGCCCCACAGGTGCCTGAGGCCCTTGGGTGGTTCCCACGGGGGTCCCTCGTGTGTGGAGGGTCCGCAGGTGGTACCCGTGGCCGTCCGGGGGTACTCAGGTGGTCTCCAGAGGTCCCCGCAGACCAAAGGTACCAACCCTGTATGTCAAAAAAATAAACATGGTCCTATATTAAAATAAATCAAACCCCCCCCCCCGCACCACCAAACACACATACAGTACAGTAATGGGCAAAATAACTATTATCCAGATATGGATAATAGCTTATTTGTCCATTATTAAACACATTAACTAGCATATAAGTAAACAAATAAGTAAACAAATACAGTTCTACTTACCACAGCAATATGAAGCCTCTCCGCCAGCAAGGTCTCTCTGTACTTCGTTGCCAGGAAAATACATTGCAAATACATTCTGATATTACTTCACCCCTTAATCACCTTATCGGTTAATAACCGCAAAGGTAATTAAGGGGTTAAGCCACCCATTTTAATGACAACAGGGTTGAATAAAAATGAAGGGGCTGCCCCAAAACAACAGCTTTTTGCATATGAAGATCAACCCCAACTGACTCCATACGGAAAGGGATACGACCAAGATTAAAGAGGAAGAGGTCATAGCATAGGAGGCCAACAAGGCAGGGGTAGATCTCCAGTCATGCCGGCAAACCCTCCACCTGTTACTATTGTAACCAGCTTGGGCATATAAAAAGGGAATGTAGACAAAAGAACAAGGAGGCAATCCAAAATAAAACGCCTCCTGAACACCTGGAAAGAGAAATGAAAATGGGGTTTGCACACAACAGAATTAAGGTCTATACACCCCCCTCTCCTTTGATTCATAAGTCCATATGGCAAAGCCCGACAAGCATAGGTACTATAGTGGAAAGTTATGATACATATGGATCTGATTTTGGAGACATACAAGAGGGAGGAACAGGCAATGATTCAGCTCCCGATTTTCATGAAGATCAACCCGGTTTTCCATGCCTATTTATTAAGCCTTTTTCGGGGGAATTCTTTCATGGGTGCTCTTTTCCTCCTCCTGACCATGTACAGATTGACGGTGGAAGAATACATTGTGGAGACGATCCTGGACTCCAGATTGCACAGAGGAAGACTGCAGTACCTGGTGCATTGGATGGGCTATGATCCCAAAGAGAGGTCCTGGGAACCACAAGAAAATATTCACGCTCCATGCCTTGTGACAGTATTTCACAGAGAATATCCAGCAAAACCAAGAGGAAGATAATCCAGAGGGTGTCTCCTGAGAGGGGGGAATAATGTCACGAAGTCCCTGGCATGGTTTGAATTCAGGTTTCTCTCCTTTCCGGTCTGGATTGCTGTTGTGCTGCTGTTTTATTGTTGTTATGTTGCTGTTCTCTGCAGTGAACTCTCTGAGGATTCTGAATGCCTGATCAGCTGCACCTGTCCTCAACCAGCAACCAGCCCCTAAATAAATTTCCTTTTCCTCTTCCTCTAAGGCTGTCAATTTGGTTCAGCCAGTAGACCAGCTCGCTGCTATACTGTTCCTTTTTATTGTTACCAGACCTGCCTCTCTCCCTTCCTGATCTCTGTTTGCTGTTGGCCACCGTTCCTGCTTCCCGCTTGCCTCAACCTTCATTTGTGACCCCGACTCTGAACCGTTGCCGATTACCATGACCATCGCTTGTGATTCCAACTTTAATCCATGGCTGTGTGCCTTTGTCTTTAGCCTGTCAATGGACCCTCACTTACCCACCTGCTATCCTCTCCCAGCCACTGGACTCGAGTAGCTGAAGCTATCATGACAGGTGCGATAAAGGTGATGCACAGTAAATACCATGGGCCCACGCTCCATGCTACCTTTAAAAAGATAGTGAATCAGTGTCTGGTCTTGGCACAGGTAAATTCAAGACCCAAAGGTCAGAAACCCTTGTTTAAAAAAAAGTGTTTAAAACCAGAGACAGAACATAAAACACAGACAGAGCTCAGTGCACATCCAGTGAAACTCATACACGGTACAGTGCCTAAATATATATGTATAAATATCTATTAAATAAAATGGTCTTTTAGTTTAACATTTTGGCCAAATTGTTGTAAGCCCCTGAGCCACTGCACGGCAGACCACATTCTTCAGGGGTCCCTAACACTAATATAAATTCTTAATAACCTGTGCAATACCAGGAAGAATGATTTATAATAAATTTGTCAATATTAGTTGCAAAGTTCTAAGTCTGATTGAAGCTTTTATTAACCTGTACATTACCAGGAAAAGCACTCTGTATTAGATTTGTCACAATCATACTGCAAGCAAGCAAGTTCCCCTGAGAGTGGGAGATGCTATGGAGTGAGCTTTTAACCATTTAAATGTGGGAGGGGGTAAGCTTCAATTAGGTAGGAGGTTGCCACCCTCCAATCAGCTAAGATTAGCTGAACAAGAATTGCAAAACATACTGGACACCTAACAAGCTTCTATTGAACCCCCAAAATAACCACAACATATATATAAGCATATGAGTGTCACAGAGGAGTGCTACTGAGCATGGCAATATATATTTAAAACCAGAGACCGAACATAAAACTCAAACAGAGCTCAGTGCACATCCAGTGAAACTCATACACGGTACAGTGCCTAAATATATATGTATAAATATCTATTAAATAAAATGGTCTTTTAGTTTAACATGTTGGCCAAATTATTGTAAGCCCCGGAGCCACTGCACGGCAGACCACATTCTTCAGGGGTCCCTAACACTAATATAAATTCTTAATAACCTGTGCAATACCAGGAAGAATGATTTATAATAAATCTGTCAATATTAGTTGCAAAGTTCTAAGTCTGATTGAAGCTTTTATTAACCTGTACATTACCAGGAAAAGCCTACTTGCAGTATGATTGTGACAAATCTAACACAGAGTGCTTTTCCTGGTAATGTACAGGTTAATAAAAGCTTCAATCAGACTTAGAACTTTGCAACTAATATTCTATATATCTAACTATATATATATATACTATATATATCTATATACATCTATCTATATACTATATATCTAACTATATAAATATATATCTAACTATATTCTGTTCTGTGTTTTATGATTGTGACAAATCTAATACAGAGTGCTTTTCCTGGTAATGTACAGGTTAATAAAAGCTTCAATCAGACTTAGAACTTTGCAACTAATATTGACAGATTTATTATAAATCATTCTTCCTGGTATTGCACAGGTTACTAAGAATTTATATTAGTGTTAGGGACCCCTGAAGAATGTGGTCTGCCGTGCAGTGGCTCAGGGGCTTAAAACAATTTGGCCAAAATGTTAAACTAAAAGACCATTTTATTTAATAGATATTTATACATATATATTTAGGCACTATACCGTGTATGAGTTTCACTTGATGTGCACTGAGCTCTGTCTGTGTTTTATGTTCTGTCTCTGGTTTTAAATATATATTGCCATGCTCAGTAGCACTCCTCTGTGACACTCATATGCTTATATATATGTTGTGGTTATTTTGGGGGTTCAATAGGAGCTTGTTAGGTGTCCAGTATGTTTTAAAAAAAGTGGCAATTTTGAGCGGACCATGGGAATCAATCCAGATTGATTTTATAGCCCCCTACCCAAATGTAAGGGAGGTTATGCCTATGGACTAATCGTAGTGGACGTGTTCACGAAATTGCCTCTGGGGATTACCCAAATTGATTGAAAGTGATAATGAATAACATTTCATAGACTAGTTTATGAAGCTATGTGTAGACTTTTAGGGATTCAGCAGAGATTCCACATTTTTTTGTCATCCACAGTCTGCAGGTATTGTAGAAAGGATGAGTCACCCATTAAAACACTGAATTAGGAAAGTGCTACTAGCTCACGGGAAGGGGTGGCCTACATATATACATACAGGTGCACCAACGAGTATTCTAAAACTTGCCTTGGAAAATCTGGGGCTATCACCAGGTACATGCTGCAAACATTTCAGTGACATTTCTGCAGAGAGTAATGGCCCATCGGACTAACACAGCAGGGGTCCCTGGTCAGTTTGAATGGGACTGCCAGGGACCCTTGCTGTTAATCTGACTACTTTATCTGAATACTTTATCCTATATTTGTACTTACAGTATATTGATCCAGAGTAAGGTAAACAAAAAACCCAAGTGAAATATCATCTAATGATCACAAGTGGGCAAAAGTGTTTTTAGTCATGTGTGGCTAATAGGGCTTTTGCCCATTTGTGTGTGTGGTGATGGGGGTAGAGGAGGTGCGTGATGGGTTACTTGCCCTGGAGTCTGTGGTTAGGCCTCCACTTCTAACCTGTATGAAGCTTTTCCTCTGCCAGATAAAGATCGGAACTGCTACGAAATCTGTCCCCAGATACCTTAATCGAAAGTACTGTATAGAAAGGATCTACATTTTCAGTGTTAATATACATTATATATGCAAATGAGTCTTGAGAAATGTTCCTGTGTGAACTGAAATATTTACATATTAACCAAAGCTGATCAAGTCCTGCAAAGTGCCATTTTCTTCTCTCTCTCTCTCTCTCTCTCTCTCTCTCTCTCTCTCTCTCTCTCTCTCTCTCTCTCTCTCTCTCTCTCTCTCTCTCTCTCTCTCTCTCTCTCTCTCTCTCTCTCTCTCTCTCTCTCTCTCTCTCTCTCTCTCTCACTCTCACTCTCTCACTCACTCACTCACTCACTCTCTCTCTCACTCTCTCTCTCACTCTCTCCATCTCACATATACAAATATATCTATTTCTGTGCGTGTGTAGCCTTGATGAGGAGATGTTAGGTTACTGGTAAGACTAGGTATTAGATAGCCTCCCAGGGGCACTGGGGTGCGCCCACTAGCCAGACCAGCTTTACTTTTCTCTGTGAGTTGGGCAGGGTGGTTCTCAGGCTTGTGCCTTCGCCCGCATAGAGGCGTGCGGAGGCTGGGAAGTGACTCCCGTGAAGCGGGTGCTTTCCCTGACCATGGTGGGCGGGCCGTGGAGGTCGTGCCTGGGGATGTGGCTAGTGGTGTCACGGAGCTGGTTCGCTCTCATTGGGCGAACCGCTCACGTGACCGTCCTGTCGCGCCAAGAAATCATTTTCAACTGATTTCTTGCGCAACGCGTGCTCCCTCCCGCTTCCGCATGCCACATGGATGCAATCACTGCCTTAAGGCAGTCTGATTGCTCCGCATGTGGACGTGTACGCACGGTCTGTGGCACCATGGCCCCAGCCTAAGAAAGATGGAATGCAAAACAAAATCCACGTTTTATAAAAATATGTTTACTGAACAAAAGTCAAAACAACTTCACACTTCTTTTGCGAATTCAAGTGCCTTTTTTTAAATGGTACAAGTATTTTCTCATAGTACAGAACTAATTAAAAAAAAAAAAATAACACATTAGGATATTGCTTGAACTGCTGCTTTAATCCCTTGCTGGACACATATACTGTATAAATATTTAGACTTAATATTTCTAGTAGAAATAGCATTTAAAAAAGGAAATGTTTTTATTGACTTTTTGTTCCTTGTTTTCTGTGGTTGCATTACAATGATACTACTCTCCATATTGGAAAGTTAAAACAGGTAAATATCCACGTCAGCAGCCTATTTTTGACAATTGTGGCTAGATTTATAAATACTTATTATAACTTTACAAATACAATTTAAAAAACCTTAAGATTACATTTTTAAAATATAAATCAATAAATCATATTTTCAAAATAAAATAATATTGAACATAACAATGTATGCATGTTTAATATAAAATTTATGAATACTATACGAAGTCATGAATATTATTAAGTAAATGTGATAGATAACTAATGAGAAAACACACAGAAATATAACAATTTGTTACTCACTAATATGAAATCCTTTTATCTATTCATTTCCTTGTGCTGCTGAAGAAGGAGAAGTCTGAACAAATTGTCAAAATGAATTAGACTTTGCAAACCCAGAGAAAGTAATTTGAAATGTTGTAGCAAACTAAAATCAGCGAACAAATGGCATATTACAGTACAAATGTTTCAGTTGTTATGCGGTTCATATTTAGTATAACTAAGGCTTGGTTCTTTAAAATCACATTATATTCTTACAGTAGGAGTAGTATAAACAAGCCATTGTCCTTGTCTTCTTCTCTGGTGACCAAGTGACCTGTAGGTAATATATGGGTTGCATGATTTTGAGAAATGTTACAAAATTCCAAGGTTTTTTCAAATCATATATTAATCAAAATATATTACTACTGTATAATATTTTTTATTTACATGGCTTCATTCAATGCCCAAGTTTAGAATACAGATAGTCACTTGGCTGGTGTTTTGCCTGTAACATTTTTCACTGTGGTTTTGCCTAGATATGTTGATTATGTTTCTGGTTTTGGTTTATGGCAGGAATATGAGAATTCAATCATAACAACAATTCTAAAACATAAACTGGAGCAGTTTCTCTATTTCTCCATATATATTGAATTATATCATATGTGTTAAACTGTTAAATAATAAATGCACACTAAAGAAAAAGTTACTAGTGTAGTTGTATTTATTATTTATGAAGACTATAAATATTAATAACAAAAAACAACAACATTGTACTTAATTAAAATATATATTATATACACAAATAAAAAATAAATAAACATTCCCCTTTCCTTTCTGGCTAGCTCAGTCAACTCCATCCTTTCTTCCTTCCTCCAGAAGGGAAGAGTGGGCCCTAGATGGAGGAAAATGCCATGAGAACGTTTGTTCCCACTGTATATCCCCCAAGCCAGAATGGAAAGATGGTTTTGTTGTAGTTCAAAGAGTACAAATCATGGGAGTGCACGGAGGCTAAGATGTTGTATAAAAGGTTTTAGGAATCAGCAACACCAAATAGTAATAGGAAGAATGAATATGCAGTGGTGCATGGAAACCTAAGGGACCTCTAAAGCCCTCAAAATTAACACTTTGAGAAATAATGGCACCCCGCACTCAAAGTAGACAAAAATACTATATAAGATCCAGAAAATTAGAAAAATATGATTTTACTCATAGTATTATATCCAAATACAGCTGAACCCCGTTATAGCGTGACCCGTTATAACGCGAACTCGGTTATAAAGCGGTTTTCACGTGGCTCCCGTTAAAAAAAATTAAAAAAAATAAATTTTCATTTTTTTGCACACGACACACACTGCACACACTGCACTCACTGCACACACTGCACACACTGCACACACTGCACACACTGCACACACTGCACACACTGCACACACTGCACACACTGCACTCACTGTACACACTGTACACACTGCACTCACTACACACACTCTCACAGCACACACTCTCACAGCACACTGCACACTGCACATACTCCCAGCACTCACTGCACACACTCTCACTGCACACTGTACACTGCACACACTCCACACACTCTCACTGCACACACTCTCACTGCACACTGCTCACAGCACACTGCTCACAGCACAATGCACACACTCCCAGCACTCACTGCACACTGTACACTGCACACACTCTACACTGCACACACTGCACACACCCTCACAGCACACTGCTCACAGCACACTGCACACACTCCCAGCACACACTCCCAGCACTCACTGCACACACTCTCACTGCACACACTCTCACTGCACACACTCAATGCACCACTGCACACACTCTCGCTGCACACACTCTCGCTGCACACACTCTCACTGCACACACTCCCAGCACTCACTCCCAGCACTCACTCTCACTGCACACTGCACACATTCTCACTGGAGACACTCTCACTGCACACTGCACACACTCTTACTGCACACTGCACACACCACACACCACACACCACACTGCACACACTCCCAGCACTCACTGCACACTGCACACACTCTCACTGCACACACTCTCACTGCACACACTCTCACTGCACACACTGCACACTGCACACACTCCCAGCACACTGCTCACAGCACACACTCTCACTGCACACTGCTGACAGCACACACACTCACTGCACACACTCTCACTGCACACACTGCACACTGCACACACTCCCAGCACACTGGTCACAGCACACACTCTCACTGCACACTGCTCACAGCACACTGCTCACAGCACACAGCACTCACAGCACACACAGCACACTCTCACAGCACACTCTCACAGCACACATCTCTCACAGCACACATCACACTCACAGCACACAGCACTCACAGCACACTCTCACAGCACACTCTCACAGCACTCAGCTCTCACAGCACACAGCACTCACAGCACACAGCACTCACAGCACACAGCACTCACAGCACACTCACAGAACACAGCACTCACAGCACACTCTCACAGCACACAGCACTCACAGCATACTCTCACAGCACACAGCTCTCACAACACACAGCACTCACAGCACACTCTCACAGCACTCACAACACACTCTCACAGCACTCACAACACATTACACCACACCTCCCACTCCCCCTCCCTACCTTTGGTGTCGGCTGCTGAGATCGGAGCGGAGCTGGCATCAGGAGGAGGGGGGGGGGTGTCGGGAGGAGGGGGGGAGTCGGGAGGGGGGTTGTCGGGAGGAGGGGGGTGAGTGAGGAGCAGGCTGGGACTCAGAGGGCCATGTGGGCTATGCCGCGGGCCGGTAGGTGTGGGGTCTGGGGGGGGAGGAAATGGATGCCGGTGGTGGGAGGTAAGGAGCAGGTTGCGGCTGTACTCACCATTGCTAGGGGACGTGTAGGGATTCCGGCCACCTCTTCCTTCCTTCCCTCCTCACTCCCTCCCTCCCGATCAGGCACACGGCGGCCATTTTTTTAAAAAATTAGCGCGACCCCGGTTCTAGCGCGGTCGGATCGGGTGGCCCCTTACGACCGCGCTATAATGGGGTTTAGCTGTATATATGAGAAATGACCACTGTATGAAGATGTGTTATACAAGTGAAAACATCAATACAGATAAATAAGGAGTATTTATCCACAGCTCTCAAGATGTCTGGCACACAAAAACACAAAAGCGGGTAATGTAAGGTGATAAAGTATCCAAGGAAAAGAAAAAAAATCTCTCAACAAAAAAATGGAAGTATTTGCAGAAAAAGATAGAAGGGGGCAACGTTTTGGGATAAGACCCAATCTTTTGGCCCTTTCTCACCGAGGCTCAGATGCTGTCCCATTAATTTGTCAAATGAATATTTGCATAGAAAAATACTATCAAGTGGGTCAAAAGTTGTATCCAAAATTTGTACAAAAATATCACTTTGTGCTTATCAGTAAAGCCAGGTCCCCGCTGGCTACTGCAGCACTGCCTGTGCAGCGCCACGTCTGATACATTGATTGACGTCATGTTTGTTCATCAACATCTAATTACAATATTTAATTACTATCAGATGTGTTTAGGTGCTTGTTCTGTTTGTATCTGTTTTATTATTGTGTATTTTTGACATTTATGTTTTTGTATTTGTGTGAACATTGACGACTACCATGCCCATATTATATGGGTCTGATGTACTACTCTGCCACTCAATGGATACAGGGTGGGTATAGTGGGTCCGGGGTGGGTGGTTAGGCATCCCGGGTGGGTGGTGGGCAGGGTGGGTTAATTACTATAGCATTTATTAACTGTAGAGGAGGGCTGCAGTGTGTTTTTTGTGGGTGGGGGGGGGTGCAAAGTGGTTTGTGTGTGTGTCTGCAGTGTGTGCGTTTACAGGGGGCTACAGCGGGTGTAGAGGGGGGCTGCTGCTGTGTGTTTTGTGGATGTAAAGGGGACAGCAGTCTGTGTGTGTCTGCAGTCTGTTTTGTGGTTGTAGAGGAGGGCTGCAGTGTGTGTGTGTGTGTGTGTGTGTGTGTCTGTGTCAGTATGTGTAGAGGGTGAAGGAGGGCTGCAGTGTGTGTTTGTGTGTGTGTGTCTGCAGTTTTGTGGGTTTACATGGGGTTGCAGTATGTGTTTGTGGGTGTAGAGGGGGGGCTGCTGTGTGTTTTGTGTGTGTGTGTGTTTTGTGAGTGTAGAGGGTAGAAGAGGGCTGCAGTGTGTTTTGTGGGTGTAGAGGAGGGGGGCTTCAGAGTGTGCAGGGGGGACGGCAGAGTGTGTTTGTGTATATAGAGGGGGCTGTGTGTATGCACAATATCCTTTTAATAAACTTGCCATAAAAGCATGAGAATGTAGACAATGCTGATAAAAAACAATATGAGTACAAAAGTGGATCTTTTTTTTCTGAAAAAAAAAAAAAGCCTACATTTAGCCTAGAATAGTAATACTCCCCTCAGAATAGAACATTACTGGCCAATAATGCCCTTGCTGGGTTAAAGTCGCCTCAGGCCTTCAACTGTTCCAGCCAGGGCATTATTGGCCAGTAATGCCATGTTCTTTGGGGATTATTACTTACATATAATTTATTGAGTTCATAGCTTCGGATATATTTCAGCATTCTATGGAACTCAGGATACCGCTCATTATGTCATCAACAACCAGGGGACTCCTATCATCGGTTAAGATTAACTGCCTGGTTAATAGCTGCTATTCTGTGATCAATTTGTACTGCACGCAGTCCTGAGTATACTATCAGCTTTGCCACAGTTGAGAGTCTGGCACATTTCTGTGCTGTACAAATGTATCACAGAACACATCCAGGCATTCAGCCAACATCCCAGTTAGGAATGCGAGGGAGTCCAGCTATATCTCGCACTTTCTCACAACAATTATTCTAACTATTATTTTATATCAGTATCCTGTTCACAGCAAAATGACTACATTTTAGCATATCTGTAAGAGTCAAAAGTTAACTCATCATGCACTTAGGCAGAAACACAACAAACAACATTCTTATTACATTCCACCTGTTGTTTATTCTATGGTCTAGGCCCAACTAAAACAGTTACAAAACAAAAACTTTGACTAAATATTTGCAAGCATGAAACACCGAGGAAAGAAACAGACTTAATTTCTATTACAATCCACCTGTTGTCTATGAGGGCTAATTCAGCCTATCTCTATAGGGTCTGGTCTGGTTACAGTGGGTTAGTCCTAATCTATCATGATTAGGATTTGCAGGCTTCTACAGTCATCTCCCCAACTAAACAAATCACCTCGCATTATCTTCTTTCCGCAATTTCTGTATCATTAAGCATAAAGCCCTTTTGCTGGGTATATTGATCAATGGAAGGCATCTAGTGTCATTGATCACAGTAACATTAGTCCACAATGTTGCAGTCTTAGTAAGTCCATGAAGTCTGTGTAGGGAGATGGTGGAGCACTGCAAAGAATTAGGGCTGGAGGCAGATCCGTGAAAAGTAAAAATGCTTTATTCCAGATGCATGGTAGCAACAGCTACATTAAAAAGGGTCCTCTAATGCGTTTCGCGCTATGACAGCGCTTTATCAAAGACTCTATTTAATCAACTCTTTGATAAAGCGCTGTCATAGCGCGAAACGCGTTAGAGGACCCTTTTTAATATAGCTGTTGCTACCATGCATCTGGAATAAAGCATTTTTACTTTTCACGGATCTGCCTCCAGCCCTAATTCTTTGCAGTGCTCCACCATCTCCCTACACAGACTTCATCTACAAAACGGAACGGATGCACGCAGTTATGGAGCAGAAGGGGTTAATAAGTGAGTGACTTACTATTTTTTATAGCTACTGTGACTATAGGGTATATGCAGGGCTCCAGCCTATGATACAGGATATGATTATCCACATAGTGATTGCACTGGGAGTTTCTTTATATAAGGGCTTCCTTGTGGTTTCACTTTTAAAGTGGTTAGGTTTACTCTGTCCATGTTAGGCTTCATATGGTGAGCCATATACTCTGTCACACATTCATACACTTATACAATTAATATACCCCGGACTCCTAGGCATTATGGCCAACATTGCATAATCTTGGATTTAGAAGCACCATCAGGAGATTCACTTCTCATTTTTTGCTGTTAGTAAGTCCATGGAACAGCTAAGAACAGGTATCCATTTCCAAATGGCTCCAAAGATCCAGCAATCTGTTTGGTTCTGGCTGCTGGCATGTTGTCACAAAAGTGCTAGTCAACCACATAGCTGCTCCTGGAACCACCATTTGTAACAAAAGAAGGAAGCATTAAGCATTAAACTGTACGAGGGTTAATACACAGGCCTATTTCAGGTTTGAAAAGGAAAGGGGACTGAGGGAAGGAAGGAACACTTTTGCTACTGTCTAAATAAAGTTGGGATGCTGGGACTGGTAATATGTGGTCAAGAGAACCCTATGAAAGAACATAGGAGTGGAAAAAAAGGCCCCTAGTTTAATACTCCCAACTGGTGTAATGATGAGATAATTTTAAATAAAACTTTATTAGTATAGTAATAGTAAAATATTGGTGGACTAATCAACAAAAAAATCCCTAATTGAATCACTATCCTAAGTAGTCTCTCTCAAAACCATATCTAATTGATATAACGGTCTATAATGTGTGTTGTTCACAGTAGAACAAGGAAATGTTCTCCTAGAATACTGTTAGGACTAGGTAATAGTAAAGTACTGTTTTATCAAAAAGCGAACATCACCACTGAGTAGGTGAGCAGTCTATCCTGAGTCCTGATGTAAATCAGGTACTGCTACTCCTTATTAGCAAAAAGCGATGTTCACCACAAATTGAGAGTTTGGTATAAGTGATTAAAAACTATATATATATATATATATATATATATATATATATATATATATATATATTGTGACAAACGGCTTACTCCGGGGCTCCGCCGTCTGTCCGGGACTGTTAGAACACGGTCTTTTAGGGTAGGTTAAATGATGAGACGTCACGTACTGTTCCTTTAAACAGGCTATGCCTGGTTTATTCAGTCCCAGGCACTGAGGACTGCCACAGTTTAAACAGAAAACAAAGCCAAACAAAAAGCTGCTCGTCTGAGCGATAACTTAAACTTAGATGTCCCTGACTCAGAGTTGGAAGTGGCTTGTCCACTTCCACCAACAAAATAAGTACCTTTGCAGCCTTTAGACAAACTAACAGAATGAATGAAGCGATTTGGGAAAGAGGCTTTCTCACCCCTCTGCAGTTCAGCAGCCTTCCAGGCTCTTGGGCGGGGCCCAGAGGAAACAGGAAACAGGTCTTATATACCTGAACTCTAATCAGCATGACAGGTGACAGAAAACAGGCAGCAGACAAACTGTGGAATGGAGTGCCTGTACCACGAGGCTGCCCTGTTCAGCTTAGACAGGACAGAAACTGTTCAGTATCCTGGGAGCCCTGTAAATGGAGTTTATTACCAACCCCTGGTTTCTGTCACATATCCTCCCCCCCCAGCTCAGACCTCGAGGGGTGAGCGACCATGGATATTAGGGAGTGCATCCTTGACAACCCGTCGGCATTGCCATGTTTGTGCCCCGACCTGTGTTCCACAGAAAATTTAAAGGGCTGTAGGCTTAGGAACCACCTGGTCACCCTAGCGTTCTTCTCCCTATTTTGACACATCCAGGTAAGGGGTGCATGATCTGTGACCAATCGGAACTTTCTCCCCAACAGATAATACTTGAGTGTCTCTACAGCCCACTTTATTGCGAGACACTCTTTCTCGACTATGGAGTAATTTTTCTCCTGGGGATTTAGTTTCCTACTTAAATAAAGGATGGGGTGCTCCTCCCCTTGAGACTCCTGGGAGAGTACCGCCCCCAGCCCTACCTCAGATGCGTCGGTTTGGACTACGAACTCTTTGGAGAAGTCAGGTGTGACCAACACTGGTTGGGCACAGAGAGCTTCTTTCAGGCTTCTAAAGGCCTGTTCGGCTTCGGGGGACCACTTTACCATTAGCGGTCCTCTTGCTTTTGTGAGGTCAGTTAGTGGGGTTGCCTTAGTTGCAAAATTGGGAATAAACCTCCTATAGTAGCCAATTAACCCCAAAAAGGTCCTTACTTGTTTTTTTGTGACTGGCCTTGGCCAATTTTGTATCGCCTCTACTTTGAGTGTTTGTGGTTTGAGTAACCCTCTACCAATAGAATACCCCAGATACTTGGCCTCCTCCAGACCAATAGTGCATTTAGCGGGGTTAGCAGTTAGTCCAGCAGACCGAACTGCGTCGAGCACAGCTTGGACCTTTGGACGGTGGGACTGCCAATCTTCACTATGGATTACCACATCATCCAGGTAGGCGGCAGCGTACCGAACATGTGGTTTTAAAATTTTATCCATCATTCATTGGAATGTGGCGGGAGCTCCATGTAAGCCAAAAGGCAGCACCTTATATTGAAAGAGGCCGTCTGGGGTTGAGAAGGCTGTTTTTTCTTTTGCCCTTTCTGTGAGGGGAACCTGCCAGTACCCTTTTGTTAGGTCTAGGGTTGTGAGATATCGGGCTTTGCCCAGTCTCTCTACAAGTTCATCCACCCTGGGCATAGGATAAGTATCAAATTTTGACACCGCGTTTAGTTTCCGGTAGTCATTACAAAACCTTGTTGTACCGTCTGGCTTTGGGACTAAAACTATAGGGCTGTTCCACCCACTTTGGGATTCCTCAATTACGCCTAGTTTTAGCATTTTTTTAACCTCTAAACTTATAGCCTCTCTCTTGGCCTCTGGGATTCGGTACGGTTTAAGGTTAACTCGGACCCCCGGTTCAGAGACTATGTCATGTTTAATTACGTTAGTTTTACCTGGCTGTGTAGAGAAGATTTCTTTGTTCCTTCTCACTAAACTCTGGACCTCTCGTTTCTGATGCACGGACAGTGTTTCAGCTATGCTAACCTCTGGGTCAGTTTCTTGATTCTCTGACGGACCTGGGGGTACTAGGGTTAACAAGACCTCTCTATCTTTCCAGGGCTTGAGTAGGTTTATATGGTAAATTTGCTCAAGTTTCCTCCTACCTGTCTGCCTTACCCTATAATTTACTTCTCCCACTCTTTCCAAGACCTCATATGGCCCATGCCATTTAGCAAGGAATTTACTCTCCACGGTGGGAACCAGAACTAGTACCCTATCACCTGGAAAAAAAATTCTGACCCTAGCACCCTTATTATACGTATTCCTTTGTGCTTCTTGAGCTTTCTCCATGTGTTCCCTCACTATGGGTAGGACTGCAGCAATGCGGTCCTGCATTTGGGCAACATGCTCTATTACACTTCTGTAAGGGGTAACCTCGTGTTCCCAAGTTTCTTTGGCTATATCCAGTAAGCCCCTTGGATGTCGGCCATACAATAGTTCAAACGGGGAGAAGCCTGTGGATGACTGGGGAACTTCCCTAATGGCAAATAACAGGTATGGTAACAAACAGTCCCAGTTTTTCCCATCCTTATCGACCGCCCGGCGTAACATGCTCTTTAAGGTTTTATTGAACCTTTCCACTAAACCATCTGTTTGTGGATGATAGACTGAGGTTCTGAGATGCTTGATTTTTAGGAGTTTACATAGCTCTTTTGTTACTTGGGACATAAATGGTGTTCCCTGGTCAGATAAGATCTCTTTAGGAATTCCGACCCGGGAAAACAGAAGTACTAACTCTTTTGCTATGTTTTTAGCAGAGGTGCTACGTAGGGGAACTGCCTCCGGATATCGGGTAGCATAGTCTAATATTACCAATATATGCTGATGTCCCCTAGCAGACTTTATTAGGGGTCCTACTAGATCCATAGCAATCCGGTCAAATGGTACCTCTATTATGGGAAGGGGTACCAATGGGCTGCGGTATGCTTTGAACGGGGCGGTGATCTGACATTCTGGGCATGAGGAACAATAGTTTGTAATTTCTGCCAGAACCCCAGGCCAATAAAAGCTTCGGAGAACCTTTTCTTTTGTCTTTTCCACCCCTAGGTGTCCCCCCAATGGATTACTATGTGCGAGGTGTAATACTACGTTACGGAATGTCCGTGGTACCAACAATTGTTTAGTTGTAACTGATTTTCTTTTATCAACCCGATATACTAGGTCGTTCTCTACCTCGAAGTAGGGGTAAGCAAGTGACCTATCTGGTTGGCCATGAGTACTATTCTGGTCCCGTATATTTCCCCTTGCTACCGCTAATGTGGGGTCCTCCCACTGGGCCTTCTTAAAACTCCCAGGACTGACCTCTAGGTCAGCGAGGGTCTTATCCTGTACTGGGGTGGTAAGTGCCTGATCAACATCTTGATTTGGGGTATTCCCTACCAAAGTAGTGATGGGGAAGGGAATTTCACAGCACTCCTCCTTTTCCCCTTTCTTATTTGGGCCCTCGTCAACCTCCATTTCTGAAAAAGGGAAAGGATTTGTTTCTTCTAACACTTCGTTATGGTCTGCTATTGAACTCTGGGCGCTATTCTGAGCTGGGGACCACATTTTTAGAAAATGGGGAAAGTCGGTCTCTATTAACACATCATGTGCCAGTTTGGGTACAACACCCACCTTGAAATCTAAAGAACCAAATTCTGTTTCAAAAAAAACATCAACAGTGGAATATTCATGATTATCCCCATGTATACAACAAATTGCCACTCTTTGTGAACTGTTTACCTGTTTCTTCTTAATGGGCAATAGGTATTCGGACACTAGTGTGACCATACTCCCAGAGTCAAGAAGTGCCCGAACCCTCTTACCATTAACCTTTACAAATGCCCACAGATGGTTATTCAAGGGGTCCTCTGGGCTAGGGCCCATACATTGGGACAACAGCGAATAAGGTTCCACGCTGTTGCATTGCATGGGCTCATCATTTAGTGGGCAGATTTTTGCTGTGTGGCCCCTCTCATGACAATTTACACATTTAGGTACATAGTCTGTGTCCCACTTAGAGCCTTTTCCCGGCTCCCCATGTTGGCTATTGCCCTTAGTGTGCGAACCACTGTTGCTGGTGCTGCGTGAAGGTGGTCGCCGCTCTTCAGCTCCCCTTAACCCCGGTACCCTTTTACCGTCTCTGGAAGAGTCCTGGAACCTCGGGTAGTGGGGTTGCTCCACGACTGTGGGTTGCGGGTGCTCTCCTGCTGCATTGTACCTTTCTACGAGGGCCACAAGCTCATCCGCATTGTGGGGGTCACTCCGACTGACCCAATGGCGTAAGGCAGAGGGAAGTTTCCTCAAGAACTGGTCCATGACCAACCGTTCCACGATGTGGCTTGCTGAGTTGATCTCGGGTTGTAGCCACTTCCGGGCGAGGTGGATGAGGTCATACATCTGGCTTCGGGTGGCTTTATCCATCGTGAAGGACCATGCGTGAAACCTTTGGGCGCGAACAGCCGTGGTTACGCCGAGGCGGGCGAGGATCTCGAACTTCAATTTTGCATAGACGTTAGCTTCGGCTGGCTCTAGATCAAAGTAAGCCTTCTGGGGTTCGCCGCTTAGGAAGGGTGCGATTAGACCAGCCCACTCAGCTTCTGGCCATCCCTCTCTCTGTGCCGTGCGTTCAAACGTGAGAAGATAGGCTTCCACATCATCCGAGGGTCCCATCTTCTGAAGGTAGTGGCTTGCCCTGGTCATTTTCGGAACTGGGGCTTCCGCTGCCAGTGGAAGGTTACTGATAGTCTCCCTCAGGATCTCGAGTTCCTGCTGTAAGCCCTGAGCGAACCGCTGTTGCTCCTCTTTCAGCAAGCGGTTTGTCTCTTGCTGGTTTGCATTCGCCTGTTGCAGGGCTTCATTCGCGTCTCTCTGGACAGCGACATTGCGTACCAGCGCACTCACCACGTCTTCCATCTTGTTTGGAGAGAGAGAGAAAAAAAAAACTTTTTTTTTTTTTTTTTCTTTAAAGTTCTTTAACCCCCAGACCTTTTAGTGTTTTGCCCGCATTCTCCACCATATGTGACAAACGGCTTACTCCGGGGCTCCGCCGTCTGTCCGGGACTGTTAGAACACGGTCTTTTAGGGTAGGTTAAATGATGAGACGTCACGTACTGTTCCTTTAAACAGGCTATGCCTGGTTTATTCAGTCCCAGGCACTGAGGACTGCCACAGTTTAAACAGAAAACAAAGCCAAACAAAAAGCTGCTCGTCTGAGCGATAACTTAAACTTAGATGTCCCTGACTCAGAGTTGGAAGTGGCTTGTCCACTTCCACCAACAAAATAAGTACCTTTGCAGTCTTTAGACAAACTAACAGAATGAATGAAGCGATTTGGGAAAGAGGCTTTCTCACCCCTCTGCAGTTCAGCAGCCTTCCAGGCTCTTGGGCGGGGCCCAGGGGAAACAGGAAACAGGTCTTATATACCTGAACTCTAATCAGCATGACAGGTGACAGAAAACAGGCAGCAGACAAACTGTGGAATGGAGTGCCTGTACCACGAGGCTGCCCTGTTCAGCTTAGACAGGACAGAAACTGTTCAGTATCCTGGGAGCCCTGTATATGGAGTTTATTACCAACCCCTGGTTTCTGTCACAATATATATATATATATATATATACACAAATACAACTGTATGCCCATCTGCATGTCTTAGGCAGGTCTGCAACCCCGCCTTTCCCCATTATCACCCAGCATACAGCACTTCCACTGCAGCAAGGGATTCTGGGAAATGACATGCAAATGAGCACACAGTGTCACTTTTTGCCTCAAAACCATTTTTAACATGGTTCCCTATAGGCTTAAGCTTGCTGCATGGTTATATATATATATATATATATATATATATATATATATATATATATATATATATATAATAGGTATGGCTTTGTGGAATACAATGCCTGGTGAATTACCTATTAGTGACCCCTGGTGGAGCAGGTTGTAATTATTAATGCTCTAGTTACCTCGAGTGTCAAATGGGGTGACTCTTGAATGGTCACCCTGTATATATGTATATGTATATGAGTGTATGCTATTGTTTAGCTTAGTTCTCACTGCTGTGGGGTGATTGGGGAGTGTATCATTAGTACAGAGGGTACTGCTTTACCGGTAGCATATATAAATGCTATGCAATACAAGATAGACCAATTCGTCAATACATGCAAGCTGATATGTTGCTGTAGCTGTAACAAATGTAGATAATGAAGTGTTACAGCTATAAGGCCATCTGCTAGTAACCCACTAGCGTCAGCTAACTTAATAAGGTAAATATGTAGCTTTTACCCTAATAAATACAAAGTGTTCAACATCCATTGATGTGTACATGTTTCCTTCGGTGATAACCAACAGCAAATCTGTGCTTAAGAAACACCGATTGATTTGTGGGTTCTAAAGTTTTTACATAAGTGGATCAGATGGTATAGATGTACGCAGCATAGCTGCTGGTTAATGCTACTGTGTTGTACCTCACATGTATCATGTGGACTCACATATACCCCAATCTTAGCCTGACAGTGGCTCTCATAATAGTTCCACATTGTTTAGTAGTTCCCCAGCCTCCGTGTAGAAAGATTATTATACACAGCTCTACTAGAATGTAGAATAGGCTAATCGTTACTAGTATAGTCTTTCCCCACTCGCTATGTTGCGGGGGGAACACACGGAGAACTTAGTGATTCACCATCAGCATAACTAAATACACTCGTAAGCACTCAGTGACGTCCGGGGTCACATGGTATAGCGTAACGGTGTAGCATACCGACGGCCATTTCGCGCCTTGATGACGCGTTCTCAAGGTGGCAACGCCCCTCGTGAAGAGAGGGGTTTATATACCCTGGCGTTGCTATAGCAACGTCCCGATCACCGCGGCTACTCACCGTGATGTTTTAAAGCAGAGAGCCGCAGCTATCATTCATGTTGTATAGCTTATTACAAAATTGGCTGGTTATGTTTGTGTTGATGTCTCCTGCCCAAATGCATATGTTTAATGCATGTTAGGTATGGTTACAATGTTGGGGATGAGTATGTATGCCAAAATTAGGGTTAGATGTTATAAATAGCTGCCATTCAAGAACAGCAAAGGTAGGCTCCTGCAAATAATATGCATGGTAAGCATGAGAGAGGATGTAATAGTTTGGAAAACTCTCTGAGTTACATGTGAAAGACCTGTTATCTCTGATTATGATAGTACAGTACCTGTTATTATGACTTGTTAGTAGTAATCACTGTATAGAATTGTGATTGAGCTGCTAAAATCATTCTTGTCTACCTAACTATGATTAACATTTACCATTAAATGTTATTCTTAATGTTACAGTTCATCCGAGGAAAACATAAATGGTGTATTCCTGGTCCAGGTCAAGCCTATGTGGATGGTAAGTGAGTCATAGGCTTTCGTAGCAGACATGCACTCCTTGTTGTTGAGGCCGATATGTGGACTTAAATGAAAGGGAAAAGACAAAGCCTTCATTAATGCCTTGAGGGGATAGGGTACCCAATAAGTAAATCCATTTGGATTCTCTCCTCAAAAGGTTATTGTTCCAGTCCCCCCTTCTGATGCTTTCTGGGATATGATCTATTCCCTTGAACTTAAGTCCTGAGAGATCACCATTATGGTGTATATTTACATGTTTGGCAAATGGGGTATCACGATTGTTTTTGATATCCCCTTTGTGCTCCAGGACTCTCCTCATTTGGCGGAAGGTTTTGCCTATATATTTTTTATTACAAATACAAGCAATTTGGTAAATCACCCCCATTGTTCTACAGTTTGTGAAATTTTGCATCGTCCAGGATTGTGTGTCATTCCAATTGCCAAACTTATTGGTAACATGCATGTACTGACATGCCCTACAACCTTGGCATTTGAAATTACCATTCTGTCTTTTTTCTAACCATGTAGATCGCTCCTCACGCTTATAATGAATGTGCACTAAAAGATCTTATAGATTGGCTGCTCCTCTACTGATTATAGATGGATTTGCCTGTAGGACTTGGCATAAATCGCGGTCCTCCAGTAGAACATGCCAATGTCGCCTTAGCACAGTATGGATCGGCCACCATTGATTGTTAAAGGTGCCTATAGGTTGAATGAACTTATCCATTTGTGGAGTTCTCTTCCCAGTTAGAAGGGATGTGCGTGTGGTATATTTTGCACGATGCTACGCCCTCTTAATACAGTTTGAGCTGTAACCCCTTTCTTTAAATCTCTCTCTCATCAGTTTTGCCTGTTTCTCAAAACTACAGCAACATATCAGCTTGCATGTATTGACGAATTGGTCTATCTTGAATTGCATAGCATTTATAAATGCTACAGATAAAGCAGTACCCTCTGTACTAATGTTTGAGGATTAGGGGGTCACGGCGGCCGCAGCGTGACCCCCCTTACCTTCTGCTGCTCCCGCTGCCGTGGGACATCCCCGTCACCGGCTCCATCCACCCCGTTGTCCTGCGGCGTCCCCGCCGCCTCCGGCGGGCCGCCTCTGTTCATCAGGTGCTCTCCTTTCGCGCGGCTGCTGTTAGTTCCGGGCGCACGCTTGAACAGATCATTTATTTACTGCACTAGCAGTGAAACCACGCCCCCAACTAACGCGCAGGCTATTACTCCACACCACAAAAACAGGAGAAGCAGTGCACAGAGGCAAGGAAATGAACCAAATGCAGCTCTAACAAAAACGGCCATTTATTGAAAAAAACGAACAAAAATCACATAGCTAGGTAAGCTCTGATGCGTTTCATCCCGTCAGAGCTTACCTAGCTATGTGATTTTTGTTAGTTTTTTTCAATAAATGGCCGTTTTTATTAGAGCTGCGTTTGGTTCATTTCCTTGCCTCTGTGCACCGCTTCTCCTGTTTTTGTGCTGCTTACTCCAGCTGCTGGCACGTAGATTCTACATACAGAAACAGACACTTACCCCAGTGAATCATCTCCTCTGCAGCGGGACACACTGGATACAGCGTGACAGCAGGTATTTCGTGGGTGGAGTGGGCTGAGGGTGTCTTAGCATCAGCCAGGCTGTTCTTATTTAGGATGGTCGGCGATTCTTACTGTCACCCGTGATCACCCCTCCCCCTAACCTGCTTTATTTGTCCGCTGGGTTTATCATATGCTTACTCATTAAGTACCTGCTCTGTATATCATCAGGCTTTATGGATTACCTATGCTCTCTAGCCTTGAGCACTGGTATTAGGATTATTATCCTGCATTTTTCTTCTATTACTCCACACCAAACCTGCTCACCTGCCTGCCAATCAAGGGAACCTATCCAGAACAGTTCCACGTGCTCCTCCAGGTCTGCTTTCGCTCCCTATTGGTCAGCCGCACTATATATTGCCTGTCTTGCAACTTCCACATTGCTTGACATAGTCTCTACTTGTGGATGTCTATTCTGGCTCTCTCTTGTCTTCGCTTATTCAGGCTACGACCCGGCTTGGCGGAATACACTCTCTGGCTCTCGACCCCGACTTCCACTTGACCTCGCTGCCTCTCACGTCCCTCGATCTCAGCTCGCATCTCGACCTTCCGGATCTCACCACTCTCTGACCTTGGCAATGGCAACGACTACGTCTCTTCTCTACCCGGTACCGGCAAGTATTGCTACAGCTGTAACCACCTGGCCTGGCAACACTAAAACACCACACTCCGGACACGCTCCTTCTGCTGCGGGTGCGTGCACATATACGTCCCACCTCAGTACAAGGGATGGGTCTGGTCTGCGGGCAGCACCGGCGTAACATTATGTGCTCCTATTTTTGTGTTTTAAACCCTATATTTCTCCCTGACTTACTGGGGCAGGTCGCGCAAGCTGATGTTGGGCACCGTTTCAATGCAAGCGTGTGTGGGTGTGATTCTGGGAGCGGGTGTGCATGTGGCAGTGGGCGAGGGTAGGTGGTCTGGGAGGATGCTTTCCTCCTGTCTTAGTCGCCTTATCTGTGTTGTCATCTCCTGGCGTTGTCTTGACGGGGTTGTCATGTCATCCTCGTCAATGGCATACATGTACACATATTCTTCAGACGGAGGGAGTGCGCTTGGTGATGGAAGGGTGAAGGTCACATCCATGCCACCCTCCTGCTCCTGTGTCCGACATACAGGGGCAGGAACTCCAAGCAAACTATGTATCCCCGCTATGTCAGTCTCTATCTTCTCCATACGCTTCTCCATCTTCTCCATCCGCCTATCCATATTTAGCATGGCCTCTAAAAGAAGATCTATCTTTACCACCATAGAGTTCTCAGGGATATCGACACTTAACCCATTCAGCATGCGGGCGATGAGCTGGATCTTGTGCTAGGAGTGCTGTGGACATCTTAGTGGATGGGTGCTGGAGCGGATGAGATAGGGGTTCCCTGGCGAGCAGCATCGTCTATGGGTGCAGGAGATGACCTGGGGGTTCCCTGGAGAGCAGCGTCATCGATGGGTGCAGGAGAAGGTGACTTGGGGGTTCCCTGGAGAGCAGCGTCGTCGATGGGTGGCTTCCATTGGTTTGGCGTTCTTTCTACATCAACAAATTTCTTCTTGACATAATAAGGCCCAGGCTTCTTCGCCTTTGGAGTCGTCAGAAGGTTTTCTTTATTAGCCTTGGCCTTTCACTTTGACTTTGGCTTGGAAAAGGCTTCCGTCTTTCGCTTTTTCGGCACGGCAGGCACGGCAGAAGAGAGTGGGTTCCTGCGTCCGTAGAATCGTGGTTGATCCATGTAACCAGATTGCACAATGCAGTATCTGGGCAATGGCAAGTTCAGATACAGATCAGCGAGTGGTAGGCTATGCAATTTGAGTCACCTTTTATACACTGTGTCCCTATTGTGATTGAGGTGCAGGTGTTAAAAGTGGGCGTACTGTAATGTGTACTAAAAGTTTTTTCGCGTGCATGGCCAGGAGGTGCAGGTGTTAAAAGTGGGCATACTATAATGAGACTCATTAAAGTATAAATACACCATCCATTTTGTTGATTCTCTGCACATTGAATACACATTGAATATATATTCTTGTGCTTGTATTTCTTTCTAAACGCAGCGATGCCGGTTAAAAAGATTTCTAAGGATCTCAGCAAGAGAATACAGGATATGTACAAGAGAGGACACCGCATTTCAGAGATTCAACGCTAATTAAGTACTTCTGGCCTCGTTGTACCAGCAGCCACCATGAGCTATCATGCCCACGGTAAGAACAAAAATGTCAAGCGGACACCAACAGTTACTACCGCGTAAGTAAAGTATTTTCAATATGTTTTCTTTACCGTGCAGTAGTGTAATAGCACTTTTACTGGTTAAATGGCTTATTGTTTTTAACAGAACCTTTTTCCTAGCAATTATTTGAGATTAAAAAAATTGTACTGTATGTTGCACCTCTTTCCTCAAGTATCATAATTACATTCTTACATTCTTATAATCAATCAATTTAAAGACACCCATTCTATTTCAAAGTGAGTTGCACCTCTTTCCTTAATTATCACTCACTTCATTATTACTCATTAGGTCTCACTCACTCACAACCCCCAATGCATTACACAGTATACTGTTTGCTGTAAACAGTATGACACACACACACATAAAGTACCAGTAATATTATATTATAATGTTACAGTATATAATGTATATATACAGTATATTATAATTTATATCGCTGTATATTTATATAACTATATTATATATATATGTCTATTATAATTTATTTTGCTGTATATTTATATAACTATATTATATATACAAATGTAAATACAACTGTATATATATATATAATCAAAAAATAAATAGATGATACCGTTCTGTGGCTAACGAAATGCTTTTATTTGTGCGAGCTTTCGAGATACACTGATCTCTTCTTCCGGCGATGTTACAGTGTATCTCGAAAGCTCGCACAAATAAAAGCATTTCGTTAGCCACAGAACGGTATCATCTATTTATTTATTGATTATTGAAGCTCGGCTAACACGGTACTGATACCTCTATATGTATATATATATGTTATGTTATAATTTATATAGCTGTATATTTATATAACTATATTATACAGTATATATCTCTATTATAATTTATATCACTGTATATTTATATAACTATATTATACAGTAGTAAACAAGGACAGATGGCACTCACATAAAGATAAAAGATAGGTAACAGAGTTCCTTACCAAGCAGACCAGGAGATCCAGGACCACGCAGCAAGAAAAGAGACAGCACTCATGGTAAAGTCCAAAATGATGTATTTAAAAGGCACAATCAACCAACGTTTCGGTCCTAACAACAGAACCTTTCTCAAGGGAGTGCTCATAACCAATGTGACCAAAACCACCAATATATACCCACACCCAAACTATCCACCATGTGTGATAGGCTGAAAGCCTACCCCACCCATCCAGCATAGCTGTCTGCAATTATGTCTGGATGGGAGGATGATGTCATAATTGCGCCCTGACTCCCACTGCCGTCGACAGACCAGGAGCATTTCCTGTAGTCATGGAAACCTCCCAAGTAAACAAAAAATGTGGGAGTCAGGGCGCAATTATGACATCATCCTCCCAGCGCTAGAGAAAAATCACAATATAACCGCATCTGAGAGCAGCATCAAGAAGATGAGACGCAGAATGGGATGGAAATATGGACGTGTGAGGTTAATACTGGACAGTACAGTAGGTAAAAGTGTGGTTTAAGTAACTGTACAGTACCTATAAAATTATTCCCTGTCATTACAGAGCGTACCCTATGATACGGGACATCAACAAGATCAAAAGAGTGGATCAAGCACGGGCATGGATCGAAAGTGGCGAGACTTTTCAAGATTGCATCTTTACTGACGAGTCAACTGTATTGCTTGAGAGATTTGCCACATTTGCATTCCACAAAAAAGGACGCATATCTATGAAGCCGCATCCAAAAAACCCAGTGAAGCTGCATATGTGGGATGCCATCTCTAGGCGTGGACCAGGATGCATCATCATCTTTGGCAGTAAAATAATGCACAAAGTCACATGCTGTAGCCTTATGCACTGTACTGTACTAGTGTGCACTATTTTGAGCACTTTTCTTTTCTTGTTACAGGAATCATGAATAAAGTATTTTTTCAAGAGAAAATAGTGCCCGAGATTGTGAAATACATCACACGTGAGTGCCCAGATGGTCAGCGGTTCTTTCAGGAAAATGATCCCAAACACACCGCGTCTTCTGCGCATATTCTTGTCTGCGGTATCAACTGGGTAATGACGCCAGCGAAGTAAGTACGGTAACCGTTTCTCATTTTTTTTACCCTGTTTACTGTGTCTCTCTTTAACTAATTCTCCTTCTTTTCCCCCTCCAATGACAGATCGCCAGACTTCAATCCTATGAAAATGGTATGGCATCAGCAGAAAGATGAACAAAGGAACATAGGGCACAATGGATTTAGCATACCCAAACTCATTTATTGAGCCAACACAACGTTTCGACCATGATGGTTTTTATCAAATGACAATGGCATAAACATAATCCCTTCTAAAAACATATAAATAGTGCCCCAACATAGTCTACATGATCAAATGTCCTTGTGGACTATGTTATATTGGTAAGAGCAATCGTATGCTCAAAACTAGATTTATTGAACATAAGAGTAAAATCAGTAATCGTGCAGAGGATACCGCTCTTATTAGACATTGCTCTGAATTTAGTCACCCAATATCATCATTAAAACTAATGGGCATTGAACATATTAAAAAAGCTAGGGCAGGTCTAGAAAAGGATGTTTTATTATTACAGCGTGAATCCTTCTGGATTCACACATTAGACACTGTATTTCCTAATGGACTGAACGACTTTTTGTCATTAGGTTGTTTTATTGAGGAAAGATAAAATCACTTCTTCCATAGGTTGCTGCCACTGCTTGCTGTATTAGCTAAAAGGATATAAACTGTCACGTCAGTATACCTCTGGGGCTATGTATTTCTAAAAATTGACAAAGACCAACCTTTTTTTAAATCTTTTAAATCTTTTTTATTATCACTCACTTTTCACAGTAAGATTATATATTAGCAGCTAGTTCATATAGTGGTGTGCTGACTTATCCCCCCTTTTTTTGCAAACATCGTGGACTTCTGATTACGACGATATCCCCCCCATTGATTGACAGAAGAAGATGACGCACTGATGGACCTCTACAGATTAAAACCGAAGATCAGCCCCTATACTTGCAGGACCGCAGGTTGAATGACTAACGCATATGCAATGACTGACATGCAGTCTGCGCTTTAAGCATTCCAAATTGAGAAGGGATGAAGAAGATCGAACAGATATTCACAGCGCATGTGCGGACTTGAAACGCACGAGGACCCGGATGCGTTCCAACTACTTAGGACCCGGATTGATGACGTCACCAAGATGGATGCCGAACAACACGGAAGTGGGGAGGATTTGAACACCACGGTGCTCAGAGGAAGACTAACATCTGTTGGGGATCACCTACTCAAGGATACAGACTGGACATTGGTTGAAGGGACTGATTCAGCACATGGATACCATCACCACTAATTGAACAGGTTGCATTGTGGGGGTTTGGGGCACTATTTATATGTTGTTAGAAGGGATTATGTTTATGCCATTGTCACTTGATAAAGACCATCATGGTCGAAACGTTGTGTTGGCTCAATAAATGAGTTTGGATATGCTAAATCCGTTGTGCCCTATGTTCCTTTGTTCATCTATCCAGGACTGATTGCAGGCTTTCGTTCTAACACTGGAGCACCGGTAACTGTATCGATTTTTTCTATTTTGAGGTGTGCAGCATTTCTCTCAATTATCAGCAGAAGGATGACATACTGAGTTTTTGGAACCATGTACTCACCGTCGAAAGATGTAATAAATATATAGATCATATTGTGACTGTGTTGCCCATTGTGATAGACTGTAATGGGCATGCATCAGGAAGGTATTAAGGTACAGTACAGTACTGTAGTATGGTAAGTACAGGTACACCAAGTATGATACAGGTAAGTATGGCACAGATTGTTTTACAGCATACTGTATGCACTTAACTGCACTAATTTTTTCTTTTCTTTTCAGAGAGAGCTGCACTACAAATCTTGTTACAAAGTACTGTACAGTAGTTATACAGTAGTTATAATTTAGTATAGAGTTCCAGTATACAGTAGTTTGACAGTAGTAACTGCATAGTCCAATATGGAGTAGTGATACTGTACACAATGCCATTATATGCACTTTACTGCAATCATTTTTTCTTTTCTTTTCAGAGAGAGTTGCACTAAAAAAGGACGGGCGGAGGATGGGGGGGGTATCATGTGTAAAATTAGTGAACTGTGTGTATAGTGTATCAACAGTCATAATTTACACAAAACCCACCCTCTCTCAATGAACTACAGTACAGAATGCAAAGCGGCCATGACAAAGAAGATAAAGACTGAAATTTTGTTTTACTGTTTTTGTTATTATAAATTTGTATTATTCATGATTATTTGTATTTTTCATTCTTCCATGATTATCCATTTTCATGATGTCAATGTCAGGTAGCTGCTGAAGTGATGACAGGTGCTACCGTTACAAAGAAAATAAAGATAGAATTTGTATTAGAAAGATAAAATTTGTATTATTCATGATTATTTGTATTTTTCATCCTGATAAAATAAAATAAAAATTTCTTTAAATTCACGATCATCATTGAAACACCCCCACACCCCCCAAAGAAAAAGAAAGAATGGCAAAAAATGGTAATTTATCAAAAACATGATTCAGATTATGTCTCTTTCTTTTTCTTTGAACTTTAATTAAATTCACTTTGAATGTGTGGTGGGGATTCTTCAAGAAGGGGTTGGGTTTGTGTGTGAAGTGTTTAGGGGTGAGCTACACTAGTTGCCAAGAAGGGTTTATCAGATTAACATATTAAATTTGGGAATGTGTGGATAACATTTCTATTCACGTTGTAAGGCTTTGTGTGTGAAGTGGTGGGGGTGGGGGGGTGGGAGGGGTTGAAGGTGCTAGTTACAACGGCCCTTAAACTTGAAATGCTCTTGGTACCAGTACAGTATGTGCGTGGATAAGTAATTTGAGAAGGGATTATCACACATGCGTATGCGTTACCATAAACAAAGCCTCAAAAATTTTAATGAATGGCTTCGGGGTTGGGGGGTGGATGGAGGAGTCATTCTCGCCAATACAAATAAATACAAATGAATGGTTTGGGAGAGTTCTCGATAAGAAGTAGAAATATGCATTTCAACAAGGTTCCAAAGAGATATACACGCATTCGCAGAAATGTGAGAACACGCTCAGGAAGATTAAACTATTAAACTGAGCCACAAAGCCAACATGAATGGTGTGGGAGAGGTGTAGATAAGAAGTAGAAATACTTTAGCCTTGTGTGTGTGGGGGGGAGGGGGAGAGCGCTGTATGCTGGATTATCAGTTCAAAAATATTTTCAACAGGTCATCATAATGTTTTGAACCCCAAACCCCCAAATAAAAATCACAGTATGCCACCCACCTCATAAAGTACGTACATGACTAGTGTAGAATGAAAAAGCTACAGTAGTGATTGATTCTCAGAATATCAAGAATTGTTATGCAGGCACATGTCGAGAAACGAAAAAAATTTCAACAGGTCATCATAATGTTTAATGTGCAGAAATGTGATACTGTAACACGCCTATGCGTTGCAGCAAGGTTCCAATGAGACGTACACGCATGAGCATAAAATAAAAACAGTATGAAAAGAAGAGCAAGCCAAGCAAAAGTATTGATTAATAAATAATACATATAGAAATGTGATGACGCATACAGTATCCGCATGAGCAGGATAATCTGGGATAAAAATATTTTATATTCGGAAGAAGACGCGACGTTATATTTTTATAATACTGTACTTCTTTTCCCTTTAGTATCCTGTATACAGTACAGTACTATATGTGTCCTCATATTTTTAATGTGTTTTGCTAAGTAGCCTCATACTACTGTATACTGTACATACTACTGTATACAGTATGAATAGTACATAGAAATGTACGGCTGTAGGTTGAATTGCTATTAGACTTTGAAGACAACAGCTCGTGATCGCCCACTTGAGTTTCTAGACGGTATTACAGACAATGCTAAAAAAACGATCGCAAACATAAAGAAAACAGATTGGGAAAAAAAAGTAATTTTCTAAACGGTTGGAAAACAGAGCGCGTCTGGCCGCGGTTATCAGAGCGGCTCGGCTTCGGCTGCTTTAGAATAAAGGCTGGCGCAGCTGTATCATAGATCTCGATGCCCATTTTGCATCAATCAAGGACAGAAAAGATAGAGTACCTGTTGCAAGGTACATGCAACCAAACACGCGGGTTCTCTTGATAAGGTTCCTTTATTGAGCCTTAAAAACATACAGCACACAAAACAAAATAGCTTCTCTTCAGCATACAAAAACAAAATAGCTTCTCTTCAGAAGACAAAAACAAAATAGCTTGTCTTCAGCATAGAAAACAAGGCAGCTTCTCTTCAGCATGCAGGACACAGACAGTTCATCACACATGTACTTTGAAAAACAGACCTTATAGCAGTAATCTCTTCAGTATTTCAGTCCTGTCTCCTGACCAGCTAGCTTGCATGTGTGTACAGCCTGGGGGTTTTAAAACACCTTGATTATGCAGCTGGGTTCAGACTAATTAAGCAGCCCTTCTCAACTGAAACTTAACCTTGTCACTGCTGCACTGCAAGCCTAAACATAGGTTTGCCAAGTACTGTATATGGCTTGTGACGTTCATTCACAGTACCGAACATCAATTGTGTAAATGTTGATGAGATTATCATCTTTCATATTTAATTTTCACTTTTCAACTTGTGGAGCACATTACTAAAATGAACTGCATTCTATGCACAGTACTATGGTTGCAAAAAATACAATAATGTGGGGCAGGGGAGAGGGGAAAGGTGAAATATCCTTTTGGGTTGCACACCTAATTAATCCCTAAACACACCGGTGTCGAACGGAATACTTATACTGATAGTTCCCACGGGTATTGTTCATACTACAGTAAAGACACAGCCTATTGCTAGAAATCACAGAATGTTAGTACTGTAGTTGGAATGGTAAAGAATAAACACCTCTATGTATAGGGTGTTTGATGGATCATCCAGGTAGGTTTAAAATAAACTTTAATACATCATATATGAATAAATACACTCAAATAGTTAAAAAACGTAAAAAAAAGAGGGTAGGATGGAATATGCGGCTAGCTCACTCTCTACTGTTGGTATGAAGTCTCTTGTGTTCCAAATTGCACTTAGTACATAACAGCCGGACTAATGTCCTTGGCTAATTTAATAGTAATGTAGATACAAATATATACATTGCTACAGGGAATATATAAGCCCTTAAGGTAGGTTTGTGAACTAAAAAACCTGCCACAAGCTAGAGATTTCTGGACTAAAATATATGGCCAAATAATGAATGGTCTCTAATTCTATGGTTCAAGAACTGATAGCAGGGCCACGATAGATTTCCTGGGGCCCAGGACTAGAGTTACTACCGTGGACCCCACACCACCCCATGTCGGCGGTCTTTCGAGTCCCCCCCCCATTTCACAAGTCACGAGCCCCATTCCCTATTTCCCCCCATTTCCCCATGTATTTCCTTCCCTCCGTCTCACTCTTACCCCCTCTCTACCTCACTCACACTCTACCTTACACCCTTTATCCTCTCACTCTTGCCCCCTCCATCAATTACCCCACTCTCACTTAATCCTGCTTCCCCAATTCCCCCTGATCGCAATCATTCCTTCCCCCCCTTTTCCCTGGCCACACACACAATCCCAGTTTCAATAATTACATACAAAAAACACTCCACCACAAAATACATACAAAAAACCACCCCACAAATACATACAAAAACCCTACCACCCAAAAACATACAACCCCCAAATATATACAACTCCTCAAATACATAAAAACACCACTAAATACAACCCCCCCAAATACATAAAAAAACATACCACCAAGTACAACCCACCCCATCCTCATATACAAACCCCCCCAAATACATAAAAAAAAATGCATACATACAAATGTCCACTCCCCCCAAAATACATACAACCTCCCAAATACATAAAAAAACCCACCCAAATTCATACACAAAAAGACCTACAGACTTACCTACCTTGGGAATGGCCTCAGGCCTCTGGGGGGCCCAACTTCTTTCCCCGGCTGCTGGTCCTCTTGTTGGTGCCGGGTCCTGGCTCTCCCCAGCTGCAGGCCTCTCTCACTGGCACTAACGGTCCCACGCCGAGCCTCTGATGCTGGTGAGTGCTGAGCCTCTCATGCCGGTTCGCTGGAAGCTGGGCCCGGCGCGTTTTGATGTAAGAGAGACCTGGCACGTATTGACAACAGAGGCTCAGCGTGGGACAGTGTTAGTGTTGGTGTCAGTGAGGGAGGCCCACAAATGGGGAGAGATGGGGCCAAGCGACAATTAGAAGACCACCAGCCAGGCAAAAAAGTTTGGCCAGCCAGAAGTCAGGCCCTACTGCTTTGGCTGCCGGTCCCCCGCAGCCATCGGACCTAGGACATGTCCCGCTCTCCCCCCTGTCAGCAGCCCTGACTGAGAGTCTCCACCACCGCTGCAAGGATATTATCTAAATTGGTCCTTGTGTTAACCCTTTAATTGAGGATCCTTTTTCCAAAAGTTGTGGGAAGGAAAAGGCAACTGGGAAAGGAGAGCTTTGCACCAAAAGGGTAACAGCTGAAAGCCAAGAACATCACCATGGCGATCATAAGTGCCCCAAGATGTCAGTATCTCAGGATTTGGTCATTGGGTGTCTGGTGTTCGAAAGCATAGCGCCGGCATCTGGCTTGGATATCCCAATAGAAATCAATGCAACCATCATCGTCCAGGATGGAGCATCACTCAGCGCACACCCTTACAAGGCCTCTGGGGAATCAGACATTAGGGACATACCAATGTTGCCATGATGAGGACATAAAATAACTTTGCTAGTAAATATGAGAGCTGAGAGAAAAGCAACACAAAACCAAATTTTTAGCCGATTTGTGATACTGTAGAAGATGCTGTGCGTGAGGCTCTGGCATGCACTGGTACCACCACTGCTGAACTATTTGTACAGCATCACTGTGCCTTCCCCTACAGTTTGAGGAGGAGGACTTAGTATACCAATGGTGCAACCACATACAGGTACATGGTAGCTGAATAGATGTATTAGCACATATATCGGTAGTCAGTGAGCGGTACAAAACATGGACCCATCATGTTATCTTTGACACCTCTAGGGGAAATAGAGCACTTCTGTTGAATCTGTAAAAAGAATAATTTTTCACGCACAGGCTCGATACGGACTAACACAGCAGAATTCTGTAATCAGTAGGCTGGAGAGCCAGATTTTGAGAAACTGTGCAATGTTTCCTTTATTGATCGTTATTACAGTAAAGGGGCTTCGGATGAGGAAATATTAATGAAGGCAGTAATACAGCAAACTTTATTGCTGGTGCATGCTTGAAGCAAGGTGGGTTTCAAGAAAATCATTGGGTAACAAATTAGAAACACACAAACCCCCCCACTCATACAAAAATACATTTTATTACACCAAAATGACTATGAAATGAAAAACAGTATTCAGAACAAAATATTAAATCAGCATGGGTTGGGTTTAAGCAAATGATTGATGGACAAGAGCACACAGATTTGAATCAAAAAACATAATTTATTGTGCCATAGACTACAACGTTTCAGCCTGCTGGCCTTTCTCAAGTGGCGTCAGTCTCAGTAGTATCAAATTGTATTCTTCATAATTCCAGATATGCCAGCGCTGTCCTCTGAAGCTTCCGCCGTTGCCATGGTTCCCTTGCTTCCACCATCTGTTTCTCCAGTCCTCGCGGTGCACAGTAAAAGTATCCCTACTTATTGATGTTGTTTTTGGTGTGCAGCAAATACCCATCATTTTTGCATTGGGTTTAATCAAAACATCAATTCTGTATACCAACTTATGAAGGAAAAAAAAAATCAACCAGCAAATAAAACATAAAAAAGGGTCAGGCATATACTGTAGTACAGTTAAATCCAACTTAAAATATCACTTATTACTAATTACAGTATTACTGTGCTTCCTGCCTTTTTGTAACTCTTTTTGATTGACACACCAAGGCCAACACACAGCCTGTTACATAGTAGTGTCCATGAATGGAAAGCTTTTGGTGGACTTGCTTTCATAATGTTGACTAATGAGCATTAATGATGCTGCTTTGCTGAACAAACTGTTCCTTGTAGCTACAAGTTATCTGTTTATTGAAATCTTTGAATACAAAACTAATTGCTGTTCACCAGCCAGACACTGTGTATTGATCTCAAAAGCCTTAATCATCATGATTGTTTGAAAGCACAAAAGATAATGTGTTTTCTGTGAATAAAAAAAAAATATATATATATATTGTACACTATTTACAAAGTAAAAAAAAAAGTGTATACACACGCACGCACGCACACACACAAACACACAAATACACAATATTGTAGAAATAGAGTGGATGGAGCATTGTAGAATTCAAATTTAGTCTCTTCCTTTGCTTTAGCTGTGCACTATTGGTAGAAATAAATTACTGTAGGTATAAATCTGTTTTATAAAATCCCTATACTGTGAGTTTTTATTACACAATATAATGTCTTGTAACTGCTTTTCTTTAAAATATGGAACAGAGAGACATTTGACGGGTGAACAGGAACCCACCAGTTCAGATGTTTCCCCTTGAAATAGGGACATTTTCCTGTCTATTCTCATGATGTCTCTTTTTGTCTAGCTTACAGGAATAAACTATTACTTTATGTCGGAAATAACTGAATAACTGTCAGAAACCACAAGGTAACGCCCAGTGTTGTATGACATTGAGAATTTATGCATGTACTGTACGCCTTCTTCTTCTTCTGGGTATAAAATAGACTGTTAAGGATAAGTTTTTTTAGTACATTTGTGTTAATCAAACAGAAATGTCTGACTGAATGTAAATGTTACTCTTGCTCCAGCTGGATCAATAAAAAAAAAGCCCCGACAGATTGCTTTTTCTAAACTCAGGGTGGACCTAATTTCTTCAACAATTTTTGGTGCCGAGACGCAGATGGCTAAAGCTTCGTGGGGATCCCTGGAGTGTCAGCACGTCTCTTTGCCCAAACCCCAGGCACCTTATGAGTACGGTAAGAGACCTTTAAAAAAAATCACTATATCTGTGGGTTACCAGGTAAGAGCATGTGTAGATACACTGGGCCCTATATTTGCCTACGCCATCAAATTTTTTTTTTTTTATAACTCAGATTTGATTGAAAATGTAACATCATACAACACGGTATACATTGGTTTGCATATAGATCGACATAGTTATTCCCTTATACAGACATGTAACAAAAAAATAAAAAAAATAAAATAACAAAAAGAGGGAATGAGCGGGATGGGGGGGGGGATTTGGGGATCGGGTCTGTCCTCTTCTAGATCTTCTTTCTCATCGTCTTCTGCGCTTACATTTTTCTTTGGCGCCTTTCTAGGCAGTTCCTCCTGCATGGCCTGTAGTTCTGCTACCCAGATCTACATTCCTCATCTAGGGTTCAATCTATGTCCCAGCTCCTATGGGTCAGTGGAGAACGCGTTTCTGACATTATCATAGTAATATTGAAGTAACATCTACTCCTGGGATGTCTGTTTATGCTAGGCACAATATCCAGACTTTTAGAAATTTAGTGCCAGTATCATTAACCAAACTCGTTAACTTTTCCATCTGGCATACATACCAAATTCTGTTCCTAATTGAAGCAATAGTTGGGATTACGTTCTGTTTCTATGGTGCTGCGATCTCACACCTTGTAGCTGTTCCAAATGTGCCACTAATTTGTGTTGGATTCTGGAAAGCCCTTCAACCAGCCTGTTCAGGAGGACACACCAGGGGTCCAGTGGAATTGTAAGGCCCAAGATCCTCTGTATCCAATCTCTGATTTGCTCCCAAATGGGCAGTACCCGAGGGCAAGACCACAGCATTTGTAAGAGATCAGCTTCCCCTCCACATTGTTTTGGACACAATGGGGAGTAGCCTGGTATAAATGATGATAATTTCGTCGGAGTAAGGTACCATCTCATTGAACTTTATACGCGTTCTCCCTTAACGTCGTAAAGATTGAGCTTGCCCAGTCCTCCTCTTCTAATGTTTCATCTAGGTTCTTTTCCCATTGTGCTAAATAGCTTTATTTCCTAGCGTAAGCCGCCCCCGAACAGACTACCTCTCCATATAGCCTAGATATAAGTCCCTTAGTCTCTGTTTTTAATTTACAGAGTTTTTCAAAGTTTGTTAATTGGGGACGGGGCAATTTTTTTTATGAAATGCTCTAATCTGCAGGTATCTAAAGAATTCAGTATGTGGGATGTCTTTTTCAGACTTAATTTGTTTTCACACTGTTTCTACCCTCCAGATCTCTGAGTCACACAAGACCCTTCTGTTTCCAATTTTGAAAATCCCTGCTGTTCATACCTGCAGCGAAGTGTAAATTACCAAATATTGGGGTCATTAGTGTAGATTTTGCTGTCAGAGCGCACCAAAATGTATTGGCCTCCCAGATTGTAAGTGAGTTCGTCAGTGAGGGCAACAGCTCTTTGACGGATTTATACATCCTTTTTGGGGTCCAAATTAGTTTGTGCAATTCCAATGGGGCACATACCTCTTTCTCCAATGACAGACATCTTTTAAAGCTCGGATCAGTGTGCAATTGTTTAATTTTACATAATTGGGTGCCTTATAATAGGATAAAAGCAAGGTACCGCTAGCTCCCCGCTAATGTTGGCCTTTTTAAAAAAATTCCCTTAATCCTTGGCCTTCTATTTCCCCATATGAATTTGGTTATTAGCGACTGAAGAGAGACTAGATCTTTAGTTCTTAATTGGATTGGGAGAGTCTGAAATAGATATAGAATGAGCGGAAGGAGGTTCATTTTGATACAATATACTCTACCCATCCATGAGATTCTATATGTAGATCATCTTCTAATATCCTCTCTCAGCATTTGTATTACTTTGGGAAAAGTAGCCCGGTAGAGGGATTTAAAATCTTTTTAATCAGGTTGCCAATTGAAATTAAAGTTGATGGTTACCAGTTTCACCATTTCTTTTGGTAGGTTGATGTTTAAAGCTTCTGATTTAGTTTGGTTAATTTTGAATCCTGGTAACCTATTAAATTTGTCTATCAGATTGAATAAATTGGGCAGAGAGGTTAGGTGTCTGGATATTGTGAGAAATATATTGTCAGCATATAAGACTACTTTATGCGATTGTTCTCCTAGTTGGATACCTGCGATATCTGGATTGGACCGAATGTGTGCCGCTAGAGGTTCCATATTCAGGGCAAATAGTAAAGGAGACAAAGGACATCCTTGTTTAGTACCACTCTTGATTGAAAATAAGTCTGATGGGAAGCCCTGATGGATGACTTTTGCAGCTGGGTTCCCATAATAGCTGTTAATATTCTACCCCTGAAACCAAACGCTCCGAGTGTGGTTCTCAGATAAGGCCAGTCTATCCTGTCGAAAGCCTTTTCGGCATCTAGGCTTAGCGCCATCATCCGGACCTTTTTGGAGTTGGCTATTTCAATTAGATCTATAATCCGTCTAGTTTTGTCGGCAACATGTCTATCCTGAATAAATCCCACCTGATCCGGGGGAATCAGCCTAGGCAGAATGTGACTCAATTTGTTGGGCAGCATTTTTGAAAAATGTTTAATGTCCGAATTGATTAAAGAGATTGGCCTATAACTCTTACAAATTGTTGGGTCTTTGCCCTGTTTATAAATCAATAAAATGGATGCTTGGGGTATCTGACTCGGGAATGAAGCTTCTGCTAACACTGCATTGAACATACGGAGCATATTGTAACGCGTAGCTCACCACAAATGAAGGGCGAACACGGTGCTGAGGCAGGGAATTGAGATACGCTGGCCCACAGCCACGCGGGTGCGCCTAAAGTGTAGAGTAGTCGTTCAGGCCAGGTCAGGATTATAGATATTAGAGTAGTTGAGGTACTTTAGAGAAAGGGAGGGGGATTCCCTGCTCAGCTAAGAATAATTACTAACTAGAGAGGTGCTATCAGGGACAAAGACGTATGTATATATCAGAAAAAGAGGAATCCCTAAATGATGCACTCTACTCTACTAATCAAAACAATAAATCTTTATTCAAAATATGTAAACACACTAAATAATTAAAACCTAAAGTGGTGCTCTATGAGATACCAAAAGTAGAGGCTTCTCTGATGTCCAAATGGCATAGGTATATTAACCCTAATATGCCCAGTATGCTGGGTGAATCTTGCAAAAAAATGCAAAGTGTAAAATTACAACCAAGCGTTCACACAGTGTATATAGTGTTGCTGAGATAAAAACCCCTATGGGGCTAGTCTAGAGACAAATAGAGGGCGATTCTGCTCAGTATAGCAGTTGATTCTCAGTCATACTATGTGGTATCATATATTAAAGATGTATCCCCACACATAAAACTCACTAAACTAGTGAGCAGTGACAAAGGATGTAGTTAGTGACACCCTTACACACACTGATAGACTGTAACTGGTTTCAATATCGGTGATCTCCCAATTCTAAACAGCAGTGTTACTCATATATCAGTAAATACCCTCATATAGTATGTCATAGAGGATCTACTTACAAAACCATATTGCTAGCAGTATGTGCAGAACCGCGTTCATTGGCGGTCATTAACAGTCTCAGCAGGCCATGTGTAACTATCATAGCCCTCTCTCTAGCTAGTGGGAGCCACGTGTGTTGCCCACATCTTAGTTATCTCATGCTCAAACACTTGTGCTACGGAGGTCAAAGACCAAACACCTATGTGTCGGTCGCGCAACAGACGTCACTCTGACGCCATCCCAAGACTTCAGCCAAGGTCAGGACAGGAGCCAGGAGAAAGGTCAACAAGCCGGATCAGGAGTAGAGAGAGTCGGAGTCCAAGGTACAAGTAGGGTTCAGGCAACGAGAGGTTAACAGCAACAAGATCAGACAAGGCAAGGTTCAGGAACTAGAAGTGGCAAGGCACGGCGTCACAACGACTGCTCAGCAAAGGTAAGCTGTAAGTGAAGGGTATATAAAGGAGGAGGCTCCAATAGCAAGCAGGGGAGTAACCAGGAAGTGAAACCTCATAGGCTGCTGGTGCACGCAGGTGTGCCCGATGATGCAGCCTGATCAGGTAGGAGGTTGCTTGCAGCCCGCGCGTGTCACAGACTTCAGAGGGCAGGGTTTATAGAGAGTGTTACTCCCACACCAGTTCTGCGAGATGTCAGAGCAGGGACAGAGCTTAGAGTGTGCGTCACTGCCACACTGGTTCTGTTGATCAATAGAGCGTCGGCGGAGTTTACCGCCTGTGTCAGCGGGAAGGCTAGATGAGCGCCCGCGTCATACACCCAGACGAGGGGTGGGATCAAGATCCACAGATACCAAAGCAGACTGCGCAAGGTCCACGCGCATGTCACAGGACCAACAGGATGCGCATCTTGAGTGTATGTCCCTGGAGGGCCACTAAGGTGAGGAGATGGTCCTTGAATGCCGGGATGGTGAATCCTCACAGTACCCCCCCTCTAGGAGCGACCTCCGGGCAACTCCACGTAGGCTTATCTGGAAATTTCGTATGAAAAATGCTCACCAATCTGGGTGCGTGAACCCGGTGGCTGGGAATCCAGGTCCTCTCCTCCGGACCGAAACCTTTCCAATGCACTAGATAGTGCAGTGATCCTCTGGAGATTTTGGAATCCAGAATGGGCTGGACCTCATTTTCAGGTTGACGTTAGATAATAAGTGGAGAGGTAAAAGGAACAGGAACAGAAAAATTATTCGAAACCACGGGTTTGAGAAGAGATACGTGAAACACAGAAAGAATCTTCATAGCGGGTGGGAGAGCGAGACGGAATGCAACCAGATTGATATTCTCAGAAATCGTGCAGGGTCCAAGAAATCTAGGTGCAAATTTCATAGAAGGAACCTTGAGTCTGATATTTTTAGAAGAAAGCCAGACCTAGTCACTAGGTTTGAGATGACGATCTGCCTGAGTCTTCTGTTGACCGCTTGCCTGATGTTGACTTGGATCTTCTTCCAAAGTTCCTGAAGCTCCCTGATCCTCTCATCTGCCGCTGAGACCCCTGAGGATGGTAACACCATAAGAAGAGTAGATGGGTTAAATCCATAATTGACATAGAAGGGAGATTCCAAAATAGAACCACTGCGTGTGTTGTTATGAGTGAACTCTGCCCAGTGTAGGAGTTCAGCCCAATCATCTTGTGAATCAGACATAAAACATTGTAAGTATTGTTCAAGCGACTGGTTGGTCCTCTCCGTTTGACCATTGGTCTGTGGATGGTATCCAGAAGAAAAATGGAGGGCTATACCAAGCTAAAGACAAAAGGATCGCCAAAACCGAGAAATAAACTGAGAGCCTCTGTCTGAGACAATTACTATAGGTACTCCATGTAAGCGAAAAATCTCCTTAATGAAAACTTCAGCTAACCTTGGGGAATTCGGAAGACCCTTGAGGGGTATAAAGTGAACCTGTTTCGAGAATCGTCCACTACCACAAGAATTGTGTCCATACCCTTGGAGATAGGTAACTCGACTATGAAATCCATGGATAAGGGTGTCCATGGCCGGTCAGGAACAGGGAGAGGCTGAAGAAGACCAGAGGGAGAGGTTCTGGGCGTTTTAGCCCTGGCACATTTGGGGCACGCAGCTATGACATTTTTAACGTCCTTTTGCATCTCTGGCCACCATAAAGTCCGAGAAATAAGATCCAGTGTTCTCTTGATATCAGGGAGACCTGCAGATTTGGAAGAATGGCTCCACTCTAGGACCTTTTTACGATGAGGGACAGAAGTGAAGAGATGGTCCTGAGGAGGCGAGATACCAGGAGGAATATGACTTTGTTGATGAACAATGTCCTTAAGAGCTCCAAATGATGAAGCTGAGAGAATACACTTGGAGGGAAGTATAGGTTTCTGCTGATCCTCGGAATTATCGTCCAAAGAAAATTGGCAGGATAATGCGTCAGCTTTGATATTTTTATATCCAGGAAGGTAGGAAATTATGAAATTGAATCTTAAGAAGATTAGTGACCATCTGGCTTGACGGGCTCCGAGGCGACAAGCTCCTTCGATGTAAAGTAAGTTCTTATGATCCGTAAGGATAGTTATGGGATCGTCGGTACCTTCCAGAAGGTGTCTCCATTCATCGAGTGCCAGTTTAATTGCCAAAAGTTCATGGTTCCCAATATCATAGTTGCATTCAGCCAGAGAATTTTGTTTTGAAAAGAAGGCACAAGGGTGCAACCTGGACAAATGATTCTTTCTTTGAGAGAGAACAGCACCTACCCCAACATCAGAAGCATCAACTTCTAAAATAAACGAAAGTTGGGGGTCCGGGTGAATGAGAACCGGAGCGGATACAAAGGCTTTTTTGAGAAGATCACAAGATTGAAGGGCCGCTGAAGACCAGGAAGCTGGGTCTGCTCCTTTCTTGGTTAATTCAGTCAAAGGAGCCACTAGAGAAGAAATTTTTTGAATGAATCGATGATAATAATGAGAAAATCCAAGAAAGCGCTGGACAGCCTTGAGTGTAGTAGGTTGAGGCCAATCCAGAACTGCTCTGACCTTGGCGGGATCCATGGTGAGACCGGTGTCAGATATAATATATCCCAAAAAACTGATAGATGTCTGATGGAAATGACATTTTTCGAGTTTGGCAAAAAGTCTATTTTCGCGTAACCTGAGAAGTACCTGGTTAACGTGAGAGACATGTTCCTTAATGGATTTAGAAAAAATAAGGATATCGTCGAGATAAATGATTGTAAATTGAGTTTTTAGAGACCTTCTCAACTCCTTTGTAAAGTCCTGAAACAAGGCTGGAGCATTGCATAGACCAAAAGGCATGACCAAGTACTCATAATGTCCGTCCCTGGTGTTGAACGCAGTCTTCCATTCATCACCCTGGAGGATTCTGACAAGATTGTAGACACCACGTAAATCTAATTTAGAGAAGATGTTAGCTCCTTCTAATCGATCAAATAATTCGGAAATGAGAGGCAGAGGGTAACGATTTTGTACAGTGATTTTGTTCAGAGCTCGGTTGTCTATGCAGGGGCGTAACGATCCATCTTTTTCTTCACAAAGAAGGATCCAGCACCTGCAGGAGAGGCAGACTTACGTATGAAACCCTTCTGCAAATTCTCTGCAATATATTCTTTCATTGCCTTGGTCTCAGGCAAGGACAATGGGTAAGAAGTTCCTCTGGGTGGGGTAGTGCCAGGAAGCAGGTCGATAGGACAGTCGAACAGGTGATGAGGTGGTAGGAACTCGGATTTCACCTTATCAAAAACGTCCAGAAATTCGGCGTACTCCTCTAGTAATAGCACTTTCTCCTTCTCTTCGGTCATGGTGTTCCCCCGATACTACTTGCTTCTAGAATGCAGTTCTTGTTGCAATGGGAACTCCATCGAATAGGTTCCTTGCCAAGCCAATCCACCTGAGGATTACGGATCTGTAAACAGGGTAGACCGAGGATCACTGCGATAGATGGGGTATGAATCACATTGAATTGGATTTTCTCCACATGTTAATCCTCCACTCTAGGCTGAAGTACCTCCGTTTCCAAAGAGATAAATGCCGGCTGAAGAGGTCTTCCATCTATGGCTTCTAGGGCAATGGGCTTCTCTCTGCGCTTCATGGGTACCAGGTGGGGTTCTGCGAATTCCTGGTCTATAAAGTTTCCTGCAGAGCCAGAGTCAAGAAAAGCGAGAGTAGAGACTTGGAAGCCTTCCCAAAGATAGTGATAGGGAGTAGGATGAGAGAAGGTTGATCAGTAAAAATAGGGGAAAGAGAAAGCGTTCCCACTGAGACTCCCCCAGGTCTCAGGGGAACTTTGCGTTTCCTGACTTTTGGGGACAAATATATGCAAAATGTACAGTGTTGCCGCAGTACAGACATAAACCAGCATTCTTACGTCATAGCTTCTCAGACTTGGACAGACTTGTACCCCCCAACTGCATAGGTTCAGAAGTATCCGGAAATGGGTCTCCAGTTTGGCTCACCTGACTTGGGTTGATCCGGGATGGAGAATTGTGATGGTGAGCCTTTTCCGATCTCCTTTCTTGGACACGATGATCCACTTTAATGCAGACAGCGATAAGTTCCTCCAAGTCCGAGGGGCGATCGTATGTTGCTAGTTCATCCTTCATGGTCTCTGATAATCCGTGCCAGAAGGCCACAGATAGGGCTACATTGTTCCAGTCAGTTTCAGCAGCAATAGTCCTAAATTCAAAAGCATATCTGGCCACAGTGCGATTACGTTGAGACACATGGAAAAGGGCAGATGAAGCAGATACCTTACGGCCGGGTGTATCAAACACCGTCCGGAACTCCTTGGTGAAGGCAGCAATATCCTGGGAAAGGTCGGGTCTTCGCTCCCAGATGGGACAAGCCCCAAGCCCAGGCAAGGGCATCATCTGTAAGAAGAGACATGATATACGCCACCTTGGAGCGAGGAGAATTGAAGCGTGAAGGATTCATTTCGAATTGTATAAAGCAAAGATTTAGGCACCCCCGGCATTCGTGGGGATCACCTCCATAGCGATTGGGGGTTGGTAGCCGGGGTTCTTGAGAAACGTGAGGAGAGGACATGGTGGCGGAGTCAGGAATTGCAGGAGCAAAAAGAGAGCGAGGTTCCTGAAGAGCGTGAGTGAAAGTTTTAAAGTTCTCCCTCAGGGAACACACGTTTTGGTCACAAGCCATGATTTTCTCCTCAATACTAGCAAGGTAGCTTGCGTGTATGCTCAGGACTCTTCCTACCTCAGCGGGGTCGAAGTTTTTGTGGCTAAGCATACTGTAACGCGTAGCTCACCACAAACGAAGCGCGACTGTGGTGCTGAGGCAGGTAATTGAGACACGCAAACTCACAGCCACGCGGGCACGCCTAGAGTGTAGAGTAGTCATTCAGGCCAGGTCAGGATTATAGATATTAGAGTAGTTGAGGTACTTGCCAGGTTCAGGAGTGGAGAGTTGCAGATCGTCAGTGTGCGTAGCCAGGTTCAGGATTGGGGAGTATCGGATGGTCGGGGAATGTAGCCAGGTGCAGGATAGGAGATGGTCGGATCATAGGTGTACTTCAGCCAAGGTCAGGACAGGAGCCAGGAGAAAGGTCAACAAGCCGGAGTAGAGAGAGTCGGAGTCCAAGGTACAAGCAGGGTTCAGGCAATTAGAGGTTAACAGCAACAAGATCAGGCAAGGTTCAGGAACTAGAAGTGGCAAGGCACGGCGTCACAATGACTATGCTCAGCAAAGGTAAGCTGTAAGTGAAGGGTATATAAAGGAGGAGGCTCCAATAGCAAGCAGGGGAGTAACTAGGAAGTGAAACCTCATAGGCTGCTGGTGCATGCAGGTGGGCCCAATGGTGCAGCCTGATCAGGTAGGAGGTTGCTTGCAGCCTGCGCGTGTCACAGACTTCAGAGGGCAGGGTTTATAGAGAGTGTTACTACCACACAGGTTCTGCGAGACGTCAGAGCGGGGGCGGAGCCTAGAGCGTGCGTCACTGCCACGCTGGTTCTGTTGATCAACAGAGCGGGTGCAGAGTTTACCGCGCGCGTCAGCGGGAAGGCTGGATGAGCGTCCGCGTCGTACACCCAGGCGAAAGGCGGGATCAGGATCCGCAGATGCCAGAGCAGACTGCGCAAGGTCTGCGCGCGCATGTCACAGGGCCAACAGGATGTGCATCTTGAGTGTCTGTCACTGGAGGGCCAGCAAGGTGAGGAGATGGTCCTTGAACACCGTGACGGCGAATCCTCACACATATGGGGGGCTAGTTTTTTAGCAATTTTTTTGTAATATAAATTTGAGAAACCTTCAGGGCCCGGGGCTTTAGAAGGCTTTAAATGTTTATTAAATTGCGTCAGTTTCTCCAGTGAGAAGTCTGTCTGCAACACCTCTCCCTCCTCTCTGCTCAATTTAGGTAAATTTGAGGCTGCCAAAAATTCCTCTAGTATCCGGCTCGTTTTGTTATTGTGGCTGACCTTTTCACCATTGTGCAACTCTTCATAATATTTTCTAAAATCCTCCACAATTAATTTTGGGTTAGATGTCAGTGTGCCTGATTTAAATTTGATAGCATGAATACCATAATTAGATGGTTTATTCCGTAATTTATTTGCTAGTAAAGTATCTGGGCTTGTTCGCTTTCTCATAAAACTTCCTCTTTGACCAACTCAACGATTTTTCAGCCTGGGAGGTAAGTAGCAAATTCAGCTTTATTCTGATATCCTTTAGCTCTTTTAGTGTAGCTGGTTGTCTTATGTACGTTTGACAATTCCGCCAAATTTTGTTGCAATTTTAAAATTTGATACTCCTTTTTACGCCCTGCCTTGATACTGATAATTGAACCACGAAGGGTTGCCTTGTGAGCCTCCCACAAAATGATCTTTGAGTTAACACCATCTTTATTTATCCTTAAAAAGTTGTCCAGCTCGTCACTGATCAGCCGGCTGATGTCTGGGATTTTTATAATTGCCTCGTTGAGTTTCCAGTTCGCTCCACGTCTGTCCAGGCTAAAATAAGAACACTGAATTTCAATCAGTGCATTGTCTGACCATGAAATATCATGAATCTTAGCATACACTACCTACGGGACCATTCTATTAGATACAAAGAAGTAGTCAATCCGACTATAACTGTCGTGGGGGTGTGAAAAAAGGTGTATCCCTTTTTTCCCGGGTGTCACTCTCTCCATATGTCGATTAAGTGTCTTTCCTTCAACTTCTTGGATAGTGCAGCTGACCTCTCCTTTCAGAAATGTCTTGCCTTGGAAGATCTATCAATATCAGGATCTAAGATCCTATTAAAGTAACCACCCAGGATCACTTGTCCCTTGGCTGCAGCGCCCAATGTTTTAAAGAAGATTAAGAAAAATGCCGGGTCCTGCTCACAGTGGGCATTGCCATTTACGATTGTCAGTAGCTGTCCCTGGATTGAACCCATTAGGATTATTTACCTACATTCTCTGTCTTTTTTAACCTGTTCTGTGATAAAAGGACATCTATTATGAAAGAGAAGTGCTACTCCTCTTTTTTTGACTTTGGAAGATGAGAGAAAGAAATTCCTGAAATGCTTATCCAAATATTTAGGGTAACTGGACTCACTAAAGTGTGTCTCCTGAATTAGGACTATATCCGCTTTCATTCTGTTATATTCGGCCATTACTATTTTTCTCTTGCTTTGACTATTAAGTTTTTTCACATTGTGTGAAACTAAATTTAGAGCCATTTAGGTAGATCTAGATCATCTCTTACTTCTATACCTCTCTTACCTGGGCCACGCGGGAGATCGCGCCTCTGCCTCTGCGTTGTTCTAATCTTCCGCAGATCTTCTAAATTGTGCAGTATACTGGTCGAAAGGATGGACGGGACTCGGGATGGGATGGGGGAACAAACAACAAAGCATATACAAAAGTACAAAGCCATCTTCAAAGTACAAACAATGAAACAAGAGCCACCTCTGGCCAAAACTGGCCTCGGCTCATCTGCCCTAGGGCATATCCTTTCTACCTGACCTCCCTCGGCGAAGGTCCAGTCGCCTGAGTTTCCATAACTTTCAGGTGCCCTAGGGACTTTAATGGGCGCAAGGGCTACTCCCCCGCCCCTTTGTATCCGGAACATGCGGACTGCAGGGCAGTTTCGCCCCATGTCCTTATCCAGCGCAATCTGATAATGTTCACAAAAAATCCTATAAAACAAACGACCCAACACCAATGTATTCAACGTCTTCCCCTTTATTTTATTTTTTAATAAATATTTTTTATTGTGTTTTTTTTCCTTATTGTGTTTTATTGTAGCCACTTTTGTCGGTCAAACTGCCAGCCTCCCTAGCACCTATCCTCTAAACCCCTGGGTGCAAACATGTAGCCCAACATCCCTTTCACCCACAACTAATTCTATTGCTACCTTACTGTTTAAATCCCCTCAAATTGCTCTGACCTTTTGTAATCTCCTTGCTACATCTAATAGGGGCACTGTTAGGTGTGTAATATAGTGCGAGTGTGCACTACCATGCATGAGCGCGTCAATTAGAATTGGCTGTGTCCAGGCCTGGCATTCTATACTTCAGCCGTGCGCGCGCACGGCAGTGAGAAGTGGCCCGGCAGATCACAGCAAATATATGAAAATGTATATTTTCGCGCTTCTGCCATGCCACGTGACGCTGCCAAGCCAGTCACAGCGTGGCTATCGCTGTGCCGTCTATAGCCACGCCCCCTAGCCACACACGCCACTGCTTACAACATATAAACAAAGTGCGCACGCCACGTGCATGTGCAATGCCGGTCGCGCGCCCGCACGCGTAACAGTGCCTACTGAATAACAAGCCTTATGTCTTCTCCCTGCTACCATATGTGCCTCCCCGTTCCTCATTCCTCTGTTGACATGCATAGAGCCTAAAAGTTTCCACCAGTACCCCTAATTCCCCAGCAGGTGGTATTGTTGGCTCAGTTTTTACTATGTCACTTACAGATTCCACTGCACTTGGGTACCTCCTGGTTCTTTCCCTCGCTCTCTGTTCCAACCTCCATTTTGTTTTGTGCATCATGTGACTACTTTAAAGATTGAGAGGTTATCTATTCTGACTTACTTGGTAACTTTTAACCACAACTAATAACTTGGGTGTGACTTCCTCTCATTTCTGCAATCTTTGCACAGCTGCACTATCTCCTTTTTCCCCACCCTCTAAAACCCTCTTTTTGGGCTTCTGCATAGTATGTAGTAAAACCTATATGAATATATGTGTGTATGTAGTAAGGCAAAAGCAAACACTACCTCCCCCCCCATCCCCCACCTTTTTGGTGTTCGATGTGCTAAAGGCTCTTTTTTTTATATACTGTTGATCCTTATCGATGTAGCCAGGTCCCCGTTTCTTACCTCCGCTGCACACTAGGGAGTTGCGTGGGCGGCTGTGTCGCCGGGGGCACCTGGTGATTGTAGATGCATGGCGCCGCCATGTTGGGCTCGGTTTGCGCATGCGCTGTGGCTTGAGAGTTGCGGCGGTCCCTTCAGACAGCTTTGCATGTGCAGTGGAAAGCGTGCGAAGCGGGACTAATCAGGAGGAGGCTCTCAGCTGGGACTACGATTCTCATGAGCCTTAGCAGCAGGCACCTGACGCCAGGGACCAATAGGGCTTTAGGATTCCTCTGGGCTGACAGGATGTAGTCACTAACATGGAACACACTAGTCAGTGGGTGCTGGGATAGCAAAGGGAGAGGAGGTGTGTGTGCAGGAGTCAGTGACCCACTGCATTAGGCCAGAGCCCCCCCATAGGCCCCAGTGCAGGCACTGAGACACCACTAGTTTGTGGCTGCTGCAGGGAACAGCCCTTAGATAGGGACCTTGCCTGTTTAGTGCATAGTATCAATCAGGGACAGTACTGCACTGAGGATCCTGTTGCTTGTAGTTTGAGATCAGATTACGCTACAGACTCAGAGCACGTTGGAGACATCCCCTGCGGTGGAAACTAATCGTGACAGACTGCGCTGGATCAGCGGATCTTTTTTGAAGTGTCAGCGACCAGGTGCTGGAGCGCCCGGCAGGTATTTCCATAAGTACAGCAACATACTGGTACCTTACAGGCGCTGATCCTGCCTTCGAGTTGGGTTCCTTTGGGGACACTCAGGGGTTAAGTGACCAAGGGACTGGTCCGTTACGTTGGACACGGTGTGGGACATACACGGTGGTGGGATAACTGTTCTACAGTGAAGTGTGGCAAGAGCCACTGGTATATATTGGTACAACACCAAGGGCCCCCTCGATGTGCAATAGCTGTGGGAGATGTGCCCGCCATTATATCACTGATCACAGTGCGTGACCAAGTAAGAACCTCCCCGGGCCTGGCCACCGCTCAGATCATAGACCACGCCTATGATGGTGACTACCGTTGGCGTAAAATCCTCTTGGCCACTGCACATGAAATATGCCCAGAAACTGTACCCCCAGTAATAAACTTACCCGAGCCATCCGGTGCCAGTTGTTCCCTGGTCTACTCAAAAATACCCGGTCCACCGATCAAGTCTACACCCCAACCGGCAAGCACCGAACCATACTCTGAGCTACCCTCCATCTCGTTCCATACGCCTAAGAGAGGGAGAGGGCTAGCCCCGACGTGACCCGCCGCCACCGAACTAGCGGCATCCTTCCTACCATCCGCTGTTAGACTCCCTCAGGTGAATAGTCTGGGTCAAAATACCCCCAGGCCTGAATCAGGCAGTGTTACGGTTGTGCTCGCCACAAACCAGGACCAGACCACAGGGCTGAGGTGGGGTTATATAATCACCGACATGAGACCACGTAGTCGGTTACAGATTGCGCAGTTCATAGTCGTACGTAGCAGGGTAAGGTTTGGAGAAGGCAGCATCGTCGTTATTCAAGCAGGAGTTCGGCAACGGGTAGACAGGAGCTACCCGCTTCAAGCATAGGAGCGTAAGTGCGGGAGTGACCTCTGCGCGAGGAGCGGCTTCGGCCTATGATGCCGGTGTCTGCAGGAGGAGACAGCAAGCTAGCCGAGGAACACCGCAGGGCAGCGCTGGGGAAAACCAGCACTTCAGCACAGGAGTCCAAAACAGGCCTCTGCGTGGAGAGTAGCAGCAGACCTCAGGAAATAAAAGGTACCTCTGCTAGGAGAAAATGCAGCAGGTACCAGGAACCAGTGCTGGCAAACAAACGCTTCAGCACAGGAGTCCGGAACAGGCCTCTGCGTGGAGAGTAGCAGCAGACCTCAGGAAACGAAAAGTACCTCTGCTAGAGGAGAATGCAGCAGGTACCAGGAATCAGCACTGGCAAACCAACGCTTCAGCACAGGAGTCTGGAACAGGCCTCTGCATGGAGAGTAGCAGCAGGTACCAGGGAGATACAAAAAAACAGAGTATAAGTGCGCTACTACAATTTAAACACTCTTACACACCACCCCAGTGAAAGTGATGTGATCAAGGTGATAATGTAATTAAAATACTTAGTGAAAATCACGAGAGCGTCTGCAGCTGTAGAGCGGTGGTGGCTCAGGCCCCCCCGAGCTAATACAGAAAAAACACAAAAAAACAGCGCACAACGCTCATAGTGTATCAAAAATATATAATGTGAGGCACAATAAACGGTAAGTAAACTGCGTACATCAAGGATGAATTAATGAGGCATTTCAAGGGACAAATTACCCAAGCACCAACCAGCCGAATCACCTCTACTTAGATGTCATTTGGTATATCATGGGGTCTCCGCATGAGGGGTTCAACATCTGCCACAGGGCGTTCCAGCCTGATCGATCTGTGGCTCAGTCACCAGTGGCGCTGAATGGGTAAATGGTGGGTAGGTCCAGGTAAGCAATAACCCTCTTAGTCCTTCATAAAGGAGGATAGTAGCACAAAGTCAGTTCCACTGCTATAGATCCGGGCTGTACTGTATGCTGCCGCTACTCTGTCCACCTCGGATGACGTCACTCGGTCGCGCGGTCCAACACCAAGATATCACAGTAATAGCTACTTCAGAGGGGTACTGTACAGATATAATAGAATCAGCTCACTTGTCTTAGAAGTCTTCCAACGCGTTTCAAAACGCAAGCGTTTCTTCATCAGGGAATATGCCCGAGTTATTGCTTACCTGGCACCTACCCAACATTTACCCATTCTGCGCCACTTGTGACTGAGCCACAGATCGATCGGGCTGGAACGCCCTGTGGCAGATGTGGAACCCCTCATGCGGAGACCCCATGATATACCAGATGACACCTAAGTAGAGGTGATTCGGCTGGTTGGTGTTGGGTAATATGTCCCTTGAAATGCCTCATTAATTCATGCTTGATGTACGTATTTTACTTACCGTTTATTGTGCCTCACATTATATATTTTTAATACACTATGAGCATTGTGCGCTGTTTTTTATGTTTTTTCTGTACCAGGAACTAGTGCTGGCAAACCAACGCTTTGTCACACACCTTTTGTCAGATCATTTTATTAAACATCACCAAGGCAACACCACAGGATTGACCTTTACGGTCTTAGAAAAAGTACTACTTCATTGGAGAGGAGGCGACCGTGATGTTCAATTAACTAAAAGGGAAACCTACTGGATCTTCACATTGAAAACTCTAGTTTCTAGAGGACTCAATGTGGATATTGAACTAGGAGTGTTCCTGTAATGTTGATTGTGAATATAATATAATATTTTATTAATCCTGTTTTTCTTTCTTCTTTTTACATATGTTTGAGTATAACCACAATCGTCGTGATTTTATTAGAGCTAAACTTGATACATAGGTTAGATAGTTTTTTAGTCTTTTATATATTTATATTTTCTATATTTAAATTTTAATTTTTATATTTCATATTATGCCATATATAGATTTCCCTGTATTATTCTTGTGTTTTATTTTATCCTGCATTGTATAAATGATAACAAGACAGATGAAGTCAATTACACTGTACCAACCCACTCTGTTAAATATATGTGACACCACTTTAATTGAATGTATGTGATACCACTTTAATTGAACAATTAGGCCTTAATTAGAGGGAGGGCATTAGGGTATATAGTAGTAGAGTAAGCAGCTATTAGTCACTCCTGATGAAGTCGCAAGAGAGAGCGACGAAACGCGTAGAGTGTTCCAGTCAAACAGCCAAGAGAAGGGGAACACGAGAAATCCACTGAAACCATCTGAACCGGCAGTCCCCGGCGCACCGGAAGTGACGTAGCGGGAGCCTGGGAGGCTCTCGGCGTGCCGGAAGTGAAGGGATGAAAGCTCCGGTGTGGATCCAAGTGTCCCCAGAGAGAGCGGAGGTGACCGAGTACCCCAAGGAATCGCGAGTCCCAGGGATATCCGTCAACCGCTACCTATGAGTGCCCACATCGACCGTATGAAGTGTAAGCCTTGAATCATGTTTTGATATTATAATTATTTTACCTCTACACTATATGGTCTCTCTCTTTTTTCTCCTTTGGATGTTGTGATTGGTGGCTGCTGTTCACACACAGGGCGCATCCACCCCTTAAGTTGGATGACTGTCTAATTTGATTACTTAAAATGTGAGTAGTCATTTTGGATGAATTTTCACCTTTTTCACTGTTTAAACATTTTTGCACTATGATATGTTTTTCTATTTTATGACTTCGAGACGAACTCCCCTGACGCTTTGAAAAATAAACCAACGCTTCAGCACAGGAGTCCGGAACAGGCCTCTGCATGGAGAGTAGCAGCAGTCCTCTAGGAACACGGGAACACAGGCCTCTATGTGGAGAGTAGCAGCAGACCTCAGGATACTCAGGTCTAAAACTAGAGAGGTTAATGCACAAACAAGATAAGCCAGGAGGCTTGTGGCAGAACACAGTAACGTCCATAGAAGGATTATGCTCGGCACTGAATCAGTGCCAAAGCCCAGCATATAAAGGGCAGTGAGCAAATCACAGGAGGGAGGTGTGTGAGAATTCCTGCAATGACGGAGCACCGGCTAGGGCAGCAGAGATAGCTAGCACAGGTGCTTATAGATTGCCAGAGAGAGTAATTAGAAACTGCACAGTACTGCAAGGCTATAACCAAAAGCAGAACCGGATTCCTTACAGGCAGCCACAACAATAGTAGTGCTATGCCCCAAGAAGTAACGGTACCCCTGCTAGTGGAGGCCCTAAATCATTAGGTGACTAGATAGCGTGCCGAGAGGGGAGCGGATGACGGATCCTTACAGTACCCCCCCTCAGGAGCGACCTCCGGGCAACTCCAGGAGGGCTTGTCAGGGTATCTCAGATGGAAGAGACGGAGTAGTCTGGGTGCATGGAGATGATGATGAGGAATCCAGGACCTTTCTTCGGGTCCGAAACCTTTCCATAGCACCAAGTATTGGATTGATCCTCTGGAGGACCTGGAATACAGGATGGATTGTACTTCATATTCCTGTTGGCCTTGTACGAGGCAAGGAGGAGGAGGTGAGGAAGAGTTGAAAGAATGATAATTCAGGGTAAACGGCTTCAATTGGGAGTCGTGAAACACAGAAGGTATTCTCATAGACGGCGGAAGATGTTGTCAGTACACAACCGTGTTGACTTTCTCTGAAATAATGAATGGTCCAAAATATCTGGGTGCCAGGTTCAGCATAGGAACTTTGAGTCTGATGTTTTTAGATGACAATCTAAACCTCATCTCCCGGTTTAAACTCTTGGATCTTTCTTCGGTGATGATCCGCCTGAGCCTTTTGCCTGGTAGTTGCTGTCTTGAGGTTGTCCATGGACGATCAGGAATGGGAAGTGATTGAAGGAGTCCTGGTTGTTTATTCCGGTGAGTCTTATTCCGAGCACGTCAGGCATGCAGCAACAAATTCCTTGATGTCCTTTTGCATGCCGGGCAAACAAAAGGTCCGCTCTATGAGGTCTGTGGTCCTTCTAGTACCTGGATGTCCAGAAGATTTACAAGAGTGACCTCATTCCAGAACCTTCTTCCGATGAGGTTGTGGGGTAAACAATCGACCATCAGGTACTACGAGATCCTCAGGAATATGAGATTGCTTTTGTACAATGTCTTTAATAGCATCAAAAGTAATGGCAGAAAGAATGTATTTGGAAGGATGAATAGGTTTCTGCTGGTCTTAGGTTTTGTTGTCTACCAGGAAAGGGCATCGGCTTTGGTATTTTTAGAACACGGAAGAAAATAAATAATGAAATTGAATTGTGGGAACAAAAGTGACCACCTGGCTTGATGAGATCCTAAGCGACGAGCGCCCTTGATATAAAGCAAATTCTTGTGGTCAGTGAGAATAGTGATGGGGTTCTCCGTACCTTCCAACAAATGTCTCCACTCTTCCAGAGCTAATTTGATTGCTAGAAGTTCCCGGTTACCAATGTCATAATTATGTTCGGCAGAAGAAAATGTTTTTGAACAAAAAAACACACGGATGTAGTTTGGCTTGAGGGTTTTTCTTCTGAGAAAGAATAGCACCAGCTCCGATGTCCGACGCATCTACCTCCAAGGTGAATGGTATCTATGGGTCCGGATGGATAAGAATGAGTGCAGAAACAAAGGCAGTCATCAGGTGTTCAAAAGCTTGAACAGCTGCTCTTGACCATGAGGCAGGATCCGCACCTTTCTTGGTTAAAGCAGTGATGGGTGCTACTGCACAGGAAACATTTTTAATAAACCTGTGGTAATAGTTCGCAAAGCCCAGGAAGCGCTGTATGGCTTTGAGGGTAATAGGACAAGGCCACTTTAAGAACTGCCTTTACCTTAGCTGGATCCATTGTGACAACCGTGTTAGAAATGATATATCCCAGGAAAGCTGTGGATGTTTGGTGAAAGTTACACTTTTCCAGCTTGGTGAACAAAAGGTTTCCCGTAGGCGTAGAAGTACCTGTTTAACATGGCTGACATGTTCCTGAGAAGATTTGGAAAAGATCAAAATGTCGTCCAGATAGATGATCACAAATTGATTGAGCAGATCTCTGAAAATTTTGTTAACAAAATCTTGAAATACAGCAAGAGCATTACAGAGACCGAAGTGAATGACGATGTATTTATAGTGGCCATCGCGGGAATTGAACGTTATTTTCCATTCATCGCCCTGGAGAATAATTACCAAATTATAGCCCCACAAAGATCCAAATCAGTAAAGATGTTGGCTCTTTGGAGGCGATCGAAGAGTTCAGGAATCAATGGTAAGGGATAGCGTTTTTTAATGGTGATTTTGTTAAGTCCTCTGTAGTCAATACATGGTCATAGAGATCCGTCCTTTTTCTTCACAAAGAAAAATCCAGCACCGCCTGAAGATGAAGATTTTCGAATGAAACCCCTCTGTACGTTTTCATGGATATACTCCTTCATAGCCTTAGTCTCGGGAAGAGAAAGTGGGTAAGAAGTTCCCCTGGGAGGTACTGAGCCAGGAAGCAAATCAAAACGACAGTCAAAAGGACGATGTGTGGGTAAGACCTCAAATCTGGCCTTATCAAACACATCGCGAAATTCAGCGTAGAGCTCGGGTAACTTTACCTTCTCTTCCTTGGGAGCAGTGACCCCACAGATTCTCTTGAAGGAGACCGCACAGTACCTAGAGCAGACAGGACTCCACAGGACAGGTTCCTTGCCAAACCAATCGATGTGTGGATTGTGATGTTGCAGCCATGGAAGACCAAGAATCACGTTGTTACGCTGTGCTCACCACGGACAAGGAGGGACCCCGAAACTGAGGTGAGATGGGTAACATAGTACTGCATCCACAGCTACGGGGACACGCCTGGAAAGTGGAAAATAGGCGTCTGGAACCGTCTGGGATTATAAGATAAAGTAAGATACTCACCAGACGAGAAGGGAGGTTCCAGAAGATAGGTGGTACCGAGAGCCTGGGGTCCAGAGCCAGGAGGTAGGTCAGAATCCGCAAACCGAGGTGAAGGGGTCGGGGAGTCCAGGAGGTCAGGATACAAACCAAGGGTAGAAGACCAGAGCGGATCCACAGCCAGGCCGGTTCGGTACGCAAGGGATCACTAAGGAGACAAAGAGACAGGATCTGAGGCAGGCACGACCGTGGTTAACACAGGTCATACAAAGCTATGCTCAGCCAAAGAATGAATGGCTGAGCAAGGTATAAGTAGGAGGAAGGACCAATAGGGAGAGGGGGAGTAACGAGGGAGAGGCCCCAGGAAAGATTGGGATTGGTAGGGAGAAACTTACCACAGCTGTGCTAGATGTGCAGCTTGTGAGCGGTGCACGCGCATCAGGCATGTGCGCTGTACAGGAGAGGTGCACGCGGCCTCAGCTGGGGGCGGGAACTCCCCCTGAGGGAGGACGTAAAGGTCCTCGGCCGTGCGCGCGCATGCGTGAGATCAGTAGCCGCCGCGGGAAGCGGAGGAGAAGGGAGATCCCACCCGCGGCGGCGAGAAGGCAGAGCTGGAGCGGGGGTGAGTAAAGTCGCGGGGGGAACCCCTTTAGAGAGAGGTGTTCCCCCGGACCTTACACACGTCTACCGAAGGAGTGTGGATAGCATACAACTGGATCTCTTCAGAATGATCCTTACCAGTAAGAAGGCGAAAAGGAATGGTTTGTAAGGAGATAAATGCTGGTTGAAGAGGTCGACCATCAATGGCCTCCAATCCCACTGGGCACTTCTTGCGAACAAGGGGAATATTATTCCTTTCAGTGAAACCTTGATCGACAAAATTCCTTCCCGACCCCTTGTCCACAAAAGCCAGTGCAGAAACGTGGAATCCCTCGCCGGTGAGCGCAACAGGAAGGAAGATCCTGTAAGTGGTCTCGCTGTGATAGGGGATAAAGAAAGTGTTCCCAATGTGATCCCCCTGGATGTCGTTGAGAGCTGGAGTTTTGCCGACTTGTGGGGACACTGGAGTACCAGATGACCGGGATTGCCGCAGTACAAGCAGAGTCTGGCGTTGCGCCAGTGTTGTTTCTCCATGGCAGACAATTTGTTACCACCTAATTGCATGGGTTCAGGATAGTCGGGGTGTAAAGTTTCAGGAATGCTGATCTGGAGAGGAGAGGCTCTCAGAGTGGACGAACGATAACGGGATCTTTCGGACCTCCGCTCCTACAAGCGTTTATCCATGCGGATGCAGATAGCGATAAACTCCTCATGGCCAGTAGGGAGTTCTTGTGCCGCGAGTTCAGCTTTCAATGTCTCGGAGAGGACTTGCCAAAAGGTTGCTGATAACGCCTCGTTATTCCATCCAGTCTCCGCAGTGATGGTACGGAACTCCAGAACATATCTGTTGACAGGACTGTCTCCCTGGGAAATGTGGAAAACAGAAAAAGCAGCAGTGACCTTGCGACCAGGTGTGTCAGATTCTGTGGATTTCCCAGATGTAGGAAGCCCAGGCCAGTGCGTCATTGGTGAGTAGGGAAATTATATACGCCACCTTAGATCTTTGAGAAGGAAAACGAAAAGGCATAATTTCAAACTGAATAAAGCACTGATTCAATAACCCTCGTCATTCAAGGGGGTCACCAGCGTAACGATTGGGTGTCGGAAGTCGAGGTTCAGATGTCAGGTTCATAGGCATAGTGGCAGGAGTGGGAGGGATGGAAGCAGGAGGAGGAGCTTGCGATTGAACCGAAAGAGACTGGAGATTCTCCTGTAATAGGTCCATGCATCGGTCGTTTTGCTCAAAATATCTCTCAACCCTCGAGAACATGCTGGCGTGCGTGCTCAAGACTCGCCCCACCTCAGCGGGGTCCATGTTTGTGGGGCTGAGCATACTGTAACGATGCGCTCACCACAAACAAGGTGTGACTGCGAGGCCGAGGTGGGGATTTCATAAACGCCAACCCACAGCCGCGAGGGAGCGTCTGGAGTATAGAGAGGTTGAGGTAGCCGTGTCGGGGTAGGAGAGGTCAGGATGGTCAGTGATACTTGCCGAGGTCTGGATTGGAGAGGTACGGATCATTGCAGATACTTTTGCCAAGGTTGGGATTGGAGAGGTACGGATCATCGTGGGTAAGCCGGGGTCAGGAGCGGAGAGGTATGGATCGTCGTTGGTAAACCGGGTCAGGAGCGGAGAAGTGCAGAATCCAAAAAGTAAATAAGGTCAGGCAATGCAGGACAAGACAGGCAAGGCTCAGACAGGTGCAGAACTGCCGTGAACACAGCATACATAAACAAGGTTATGCTCAGCCGATGTGCCAGAGAGCAGGCTGAGCATATATAGGGAGAACAATCCAATGGGGGAATCATACTCCCTACTAAGCTTAGCTGTGGTTGGCTGCTGGAAAACACACGTGAATCCTATAGGTCAGCGGAACGAGATTGACTTGGCATGCGTGCGCGGGTGATGCGCATAGCGGGTGGCACTGTGCGACAGCGACATCACCGTGCGAGCAAAGCCTGGAGGTGGGGCCAGTGGAGATGGCATTAGAAGCCGAGTGAGATCCATGCGTGCCCCTAGGAGGTACTCTGGCAATGGTTGATCAGTGAGATGTGCTGCAGGAGGCAGCAGATGCAGGGCACCTGATCGTGGGTGTAGGTGAGTAGAGAGCGTGCCGAGAGGGGCGCGGATGACGGATCCTTACACCACCATACTCCCTGTGCAATATAGGTCATAAGGTCCTACTGTTCATGCCTGCATGGAACTCCTGTCTGGCAGGGGAGTGGTTACTCTGGCATAATGCCCTGATCAAGAAGATTCATATTGAATTCCTGTCCTGATATTATTGTCTTATACTGATGCTTGTGTAACACCCTTTCCCCCCTTGCAGGAGATCTCCATGTTATGTGTAGTCTGGTGCTGTGTAGCTCACCTGATGTAAGCCAGGAAGCCTGAGTCTCTGCGGTGGTAGTGGGAATAGCTTCGGGACATATTGGTACATATCGGTACTTCCTCTGTGCAGCGCCTCCATCCTGTAGGGTAGCTGCCGGAGGCAGGTAGTATCTATCTGCAGGAACCCCCTTTTTTCAGTGATGACACAGAGAAGTGGAACTGTCCACCTTTTATTTGGCGGACCAGGACCCGATTTCATCTCTTGCAAGAGAGGTACTTACAGTATTACACGACCATCACATAATATCTTCCCTCGCATCTTGCATCACTGTTATACCCTAACTAGGCCACCCAAGGGCTTAAGGCCCTTGAGGCTAGTCACCACCCCCTTGCCCCCTGATGGGTAAGGCAGAACCAGCCTCACTTACTGGAGAGCAGGATACATCCTGGAATCGTCTCCTCTAAATTTGAGTTAGGAGCCTCTTATATACCTGGGGAGGGGTTACTAACCCTGCCCCAAACTGGGCAGGTGTTAGAGGAAGTCCCGGTATCACACCATACTACGTGTGACACCTTAACACTCCCAGCCCCAGGCATGACGCTCCAAACTGCCATCCAGCCTTCACCTGGCTATGGCAACAATATTGCTAGTGTGCCAACGGACTCACATCCTGGCCATGTGAAAGGAATCAACCCTGACACTGCCTGCACTTACCAGGACTTACATGCCAGGGCCGGGAAACAAGTAGCTAGGGGCACAATGCTAAACTTGTACTATATAGAGATACTTTGTTCACTGACCCAGTGTATTGATTCAAGGAATGTTGTATGCCAATAAACACCAACAAGTTATAAAGTTCCTGGCACCATTTTTCTATTTTTACCTGCACCTACATCCACTCTTAACAGCCTTGGCCTGACCCCACTTGAAAGAAGACCCTGACATAAGAGGTAAACCAATTGAGCTAACATTCTGTGAGCAGGTATCAACCCTGTCAGAGAAAGAGAGACTATTAATCATGTTCACCCCATCTCTATACAGCCGGGTAGAATAGGGGTGTTGCATTTATACTGTATAACAAAATACATGGGCTACATAACAAACATCATATTTTATATCATATTTACATATTTGAAAGTGGCCACATTCATATAAGCTTGAACATAAAACGCATAAACGCATAAATAATTACCATGCTGGTATATCATGTGGGCAGACTGACTTATAACTTCTTTGTGTGTATAGTGTTTTGTTTTTGTTGGAAACTTGTGAATTTTATTGGCACAAAAAGGGAGAAAATTATAGCAAAACATACATTAATTGTATCCCATTAAAAATGTTTCAATATACTTAATCCCTATCTATTCATATTGCTTGATATAGCCACTTCACAGATTGTTCACAGATGCAATCAGGATTAAAGTGCTTTGATACAGTTTCCCATATTTAATGTACTGTAGGCCAGGATTGAAAAAGCTGTGCAGCCTTTGTTACCATGTCAATGAAGCTCTAAGCTCCATTCAAATGATGGCTTTGAAGCAAATAGGCCAGAGTGAAAAAAGGTGAAACGCACAGTTAATGATCAATTAACTTTCCAGGTAGTGAATATGACTTATTGTTACAAAGACGTACTATGCAGAGCTTTACATAGGAATCCAGGGTTATACTTAACTGTGCTCTGTATGTGTTTTAATATAAGAATCGGTCTACATCAACATTAGCTACTGTAAGTAGATAGGTGGGACTGGTATATTTGTGAGACATTTTTAAACCATTTGTTTAAACATAAATACAGTCAGGGCCGCCAACAGCGGGGGACAGAGAGTACTGGCGTCCTGGGCCCCGTGACTCAGGGGGCCCGGCCACCTGGGCCCCCTGCGCAGCAGTGCCTTTTGATAAATCCCGTCGCCAGGTCACCACGGGGTGACAGAATTAAGCGCGCTCGCGATGCGCCAGTAAGCACGCGCGTCTCGGCAAAAAAAAAAAGGATTTTTTTTGGCCTGCGCAAGCTCTATCTGAGCTTGCAAAGTGAGGCCCGCCCTTTCCTGCATGGAGCAAGTCAGGTGAGTACTGCTCCATGCCTCTCTTGCCTCCCCCTTGCCCCCCTGCTCCGATTCGCCCCCTCATTCCGATTCCCCCTGTTCCGATTCCCTCCCCCTGTTCCGGTCCCCCCCCCTGTACCGATTCCCCTCCCGTTCCGATTCCCCCCGTTTCGATTTCCCCCCGTTCCGATTCAACCCCCGTTCCGATTCACCCTTCCGTTCTGATTTTCCCCCGTTCTGATTCCCCCTGCTCTGATTCACCCCCCGTATGTGAGTGCCTGAGTGTGTGTCTGAGTGTGTGTGTGTGTGTGTGTCTGAGTGTGTCTATGGGTGTGTGGGTGTCTGAGTCTCTATGTCTCTGTGTGTCTGTGGATGTGTGGGTGTCTGAGTGTGTGTGTGTGTGTGTGTGTCTGAGTGTGGGTGTGTGGGTGTCTGAATGTGTGTGTGTCTGAGAGAGAGTGTCAGAGAGAGAGTGTCTGAGAGAGAGAGTGTCTGAGAGAGAGATTGCCTGAGAGATAGAGTGTCTGAGAGAGAGAGAGAGAGAGAGTCAGAGAGAGAGTCAGAGAGAGAGAGAGAGAGAGAGAGAGCGAGAGAGAGAGAGAGTCAGATAGAGAGAGAGAGTCAGATAGAGAGAGAGTCAGATAGAGAGTCAGAGAGAGAGAGAGTCAGAGAGTCAGACAGAGAGTCAGAGAGAGATAGAGTCAGATAGAGTCAAAGTCTGAGAGAGTCAGTGTCAGAGAGCATCAGATAGAGTCAGAGAGAGTCAGAGTCAGTCACAGAGAGTCAGAGAGAGTCAGAGAGAGTCAGAGTCAGAGAGAGTCAGAGTTAGAGAGAGTCAGAGTGTCAGAGACAGAGAGAGTCAGAGTAGAGAGAGTCAGAGAAGAGAGAGTCAGAGTAGAGAGAGTCAGAGGGAGAGAGTCAGAGGGAGAGAGTCTGATAGAGAGAGGGAGAGAGTCTGAGAGAGAGAGGGAGAGAGTCTGAGAGAGAGAGTCTGAGGGCGAGAGTCTGAGAGAGAGAGAGAGGGAGTCTGAGAGGGAGGGAGAGAGTCTGAGAGAGAGAGAGAGGGATAGAGTCTGAATGAGAGAGAGGGAGAGAGTCTGAATGAGAGAGAGGGAGAGAGTCAGAGAGAGAGAGAGTCTGAGAGAGAGAGAGAGAGAGAGAGAGAGAGAGAAAGCGTCTGAGAGAGAGAGAGGGAGAGAGTCAGAGGGAAAGTCTGAGAGTGTCTGAGAGGGAGGGAGTGTGTGTGTGTCTGTGAATGAATACAGACACCAACCCACAGTCAGTCATAGTCACCCACCCACTCGTCAGTCTGCGGACGTGCGCTGATGACGTCATCCTGGTGGTGCGATGGACAGCTCCGGTGAGTATAAAGAAGCAGCCTTTTCATTACCTTGTACACCTTGATAAAGTGCTGTTGCATAAAACGCGTAGGTGTGTTCATGTAGTCCGTTTTTTATTGTTTTTCTAGCATGCAATAAATTTGATCATTCATCTTAGTTTGGAGTTGCCTGGCTGTTTTTTCCTTCCTGGGAAATTGAAACATTTTTTGTCATAATCTACTCATTTAGAATCAGTGGGTTATCATATCGAGCTTTTTGGAGATTAGGGTTTATCTGAGGATTGTTATTATTTATACAATGCAATATGTTAAGATATATTTTTTCTTATTTTCTATCAAGGTGTTCTCCAATTTTACTTTATATAGGGATATTCCTCAATGGTGATACACAATATATAATTGTCGAACTCTATTAATTTCATTTTTTTTAGACCTTAACAGCATAATTGGATAGTTCAATATATGATTTAATATATACATATATAACTAACATCCATCCCTATATCTCAGTTGAAACTTGATAGATTTTCTATTTATTATTAACTTGTCATATTTATTTGAACCTCAGTCTTAATCTTTATTGATTTTGTTATATGTATATATGTTTTTTGGAAAACTTATCATTAGTTCTATTATTGATTCCACACATATATTTGCCAAATTACCTCAGAATGGGGCATGGATGTGAAGGCTCTTTTTGTTTGTATGTCTTTTTTAAGTATACAACAATTACTTAATATCTTTTACGGAGCCAGTTACACATATATCCATTTTGACATAATGTCTTACAAACAACATTAGCATTGCCTGCTGCCACCCTGTGGATTTTACATGCCTTAGAGTACTATCCAGTGAGGAATGGGTCTCCTATCTATTATCAACCTTGATCCGAATGGTTCGTTGTTTTTATTGTTGTTATTTATGCTTATATATTTTCTATCTCTTATGTTTAGTTTTTTTGTTGTTGAATGTTTAGTTATTATGTGTATTACTTTCACTCGCCCTCTGCGCTGTTGTTCTCGATCCTCCGCAGGCAACAAGGTGTTGACATTTTGCGGACAGCCGACTGGAGGATGTGTTCCACCAATGGGGTTTTTCCGTTTAGATTTTCGTGCCAATTCACTGCCGGCACCCAGTGTTGGGGGCGGGGGATCTTTTATAACAGTAGGAGTTTGACGGGACGTGAACATACTCTTTGATAAAAGGCTTCTTGCCCGAAACGCGTCAGATTGTTTTATCTGCGTGTCACCACGTATACCATGGATTAAAGTTATTTTTAACCTCACTCTTGCTGGTGTCTAGCCCCCATTTCTTGCAGCTGTGCTCTGTTTTTGGTCCCCATGGACAATTTTCTCTATCCCCCACCTACCTCTACTCATCCCCCTTTGTCTTTCTCTCTCACTGTGAATCCTGGCTCTTTCTTTCTCTCCTCTGACTCCCCTGTTCTCCTTGGGGACTTCAACTGCCATATTGATGACCCATCTCCCTTGGGCCTCCTGCTTTCTCTTTCTATCCTCTTCTTTTGGCCTTCAACAGTGGACTGAAGCCAGAACCCACAAAAATGGCCACTACCAAGACCTGGTTTTCACTAAAAACTTTTCTTTCTCTGATTTCCCCATTTCCCCCCTTCCTCTCTCTGACCATCATATCATCTAATTTTCTCTCTCTCGCTTCTCTCCATCTCCACCTACCCCTCGGTTCTGCAGAGACCTGCGCTCTATTAACATAGCAGCTTTTGATTCCACGTTACGCTCCTCCCTCTCCTCTCTCAGCTCTGCTCCAGACCCTGACAACCTGGTCAGGAACTACAACTTTTCCCTATCCTCCTCTCTTGATCTACATGCCCCTCTTTCTCTCTGCCGTTCTCGCCCTTCTAACAGCAGACCCTGGCTAAATTGCCACACGTGCATGCTGCGTTCCTGCACTCGTTCCTCTGTATGCCTCTGGAGGAAATCTCACACTCTCGCAGACTTCCTTCACTACCAATTTATGCTATCCTGCTTCAACTCTGCCCTCTCTCAGGCTAAACAAACTTTGAAAGAAATACTTTTCTTCACTAATCAACATGCACAAGTCTAACCAACGCCGACTCTTCTCTGTCTTTGACTCCCTACTCAAACCATCCCCGGCTGCCTGTTCTTCTTCCTCCATCTAACCTCAGGACTTTGCTGACTATTTCAAGGAAAAGGTGGAATCCATACATTAGGACATCCCCTCTGTATCCTCTCATCCTACACCTTTTCCTAACTCTCCTCCTGCCTTCCTTGATTCTTTTTCTGATGTTTCATTGCTGACCTCCTCTTCTCCCTCTACCACCTGCCCTCTTGACCCCATTCCTTTCCATTTCCAAAAAACTCTTGCTTATAATATAATCCCTACTCTCACACACATTTTTAACTCCTCCCTCTACTCTGGTACCTTTCCCTCCTCTTTCAAACATGCAAGTCATACCATTACTCAAAACAGCAAGCTTGACCTTTCTAACTATCGTCCTTTCTCTCTCCTGCCTTTTGCCTCTAAACTCCTTGTATTCTCTCACTTGCTCCATTTTCTCAACACCTATTCTCTCCTAGACCGTCTACAATCGGGCCTCCGTACTGCTCACTTCACTGAAACAGCTCTCACTGAAATAACTAATGACCTCTATGCTGCTAAAGACAGAGGTCATTATACTTTGCTCATATTACACGACCTCTCTGCAGCATTTGATACTGTGGACCACCCTCTTCGCCTTCACATTCTCCATACTCCTGGCATTCGTAACAAAGCTCTTTCCTGGATCTCCTCTTACCTCTCCCATCATACTTTCAGTGTCTCTTTTACTAACACCTCCTCGTCTATCGATCTCTCCGTGGGGGTACCCCAGGGCTCTGTCCTGAAACCTCTCCTCTTTTCTCTTCATACACTCTCTAGGTGATCTAATCTCTTGGGTTCAAATATCACCTCTATGCTGATGACACACATTTACTTTTCAACCCCTGACCTTACACCTGCTGTACAGACCAACATTTCTGAATGTCTTTCTGCTATATCATCCTGGATGGCACTCCACTGACTTAAACTCAACATGTCAAAAACAGAGCTCCTCCTATTTCATCCCAAACCTAGCCCTACTAGCATTACTGAAGTACTGTCATACACCCAGTAGCACAAGCATGCTGCATAGGGGTCACACTCTACAGCTCTCTCACATTCTCCTCACATTCAAAAGGGTATCTAAAACCTGTCGCTTTTTCCACCACAATATTACAAAGATACTCCCTTTGCTCTATTGCTCGACTGCTAAAACTCTGACAAACGCCCTCTCCTGGCTCCCTATCAAATACCCAATCACCGACTCAATTCTCCTCCTCACTTTTAAAGCTTTACACTCTTCTGCCCCTCCTTACATCTCAGCCCTAATTTCTCGCTGTGCACCATCCCCTCTTGCGTTACATCAAAGGATGTCTTCTCTCTACCCCATTTGTATTTAAAGCCCACTCCCACCTTTGTAAGGAATCGTGCAACATGTCCTCTGCGCCGTGTTCCCTCCTTACCTGTTGTCTCGTAGTCCTCTACTCTGGCAGAAGCGTGTGTGCGCACCCCCGCTCTGCTTACAGCTCTTCTAGAGTGCCACAGAGCTTAGCTCTGCCCCCTCGGATGTGCTGCGCTTCTATCGCGTGCGGCGTGCACACGTGACGTCGTGCACCGCTCCCCAGCTGCGTGGCACGTACTTGTCTCCTGCAGCCAATCCTTGCCTCCGCGGAGGCCGTGCCTCATTCCGCCCCTCTTGTGACTGGTTCCTGTGTGCATTAAATATCCAGCAATTCCTGTCTTACGTTGCTGAGCATAACTCGTTGTAGCCTTGTGCTTCCACGTCTGTTGTGCCTTGCTCCCTGTCTCGTGCTTCTCTCTACAGTTAACCCTTCGTGTACCGACCCGGCTTGTACTTGGAAACTCCTGTGGATACTGACCCCTGCTTACCCTCGACTCTGCTAATTTCTCTAACCCTGAACACGGCTACACTGACTACTACTATTCTGACCTCTTCAACCCCAGACCACAGCTATATGGACTTTGACCATTCTAATCTCTCCAACCCAAGACCTCGGCAAGTATCTGGAGTAACCCACTCTCTCCAACCCATACCCGGCTACGTTGACAATCCACCTGCCAGGCACGCTTCCGCTGCCGAGGGTGCGTGGTTCTATACTTCCCCACCTCAGTACCGGGGTCCTGTCTTGCTCGTGGGCAGCGCAAGCGTTACAGCGTTAAACCTTTCTCACTGACTGTCCCTCACCTCGAGAATGCCCTTCCCCTCAATATCTGACTAGCACCTCTCTTTCCCCCTTTAAGACCCACCTTAAAACACCTGCTTAAAGAAGTATATGCTCCATGGCTGATAATTTACAGCTCATACATAAACCTTGGCCACTTGCAGACACACTTACCAAAACACCCTCTTACTGTTTTTCTACAATCTTTGTACCAACCAAATAGATTGTAAGCTCTTTGGAGCAGGGAATCCTTTTCCTAAATGTTACTTTTATGTCTGAAGCACTTATTCCCTTTATGTATTATTTGTATTTGTTATTTATAGGATAAGTCACGTGTATTACTGCTGTGAAGCGCTATGTACGTTCATGGCACTATATAAATAAAAAATATATCTTCACTTGAGAAAGACCACTTTTGTCGGTTGAAATGTTATGCTATTAGATAATAAATTCTTTGAAAATCCGCAGTGCCCTGTACCTTCAATTTTTACTATATAAATAAAGGTATATATACATACAAGTAATAAACATTAGTGTGCCGGTGATAATTCTTAGGGTTTTTTTCACTAAGCTCTGCTATACATTAACTCATCCGCATGGGTGTCAACGGCCATACAAGCAAATGGTAGTTCACACTCATTTGAGTACATAAACTTGTAACAGAGCTTAATGAATCTGAGGGTTAATAGTTAAACTCTTAGATGTCAATATGTTTTGTTTGTATTATATATTTAGCCATTGCTTCTTTCGAGGTCTAACTGTCATTTGTCATAGAAAACACAAAAACACAAATGGCACATGCCAATATTGTTTTGAAAAATATATTTTAATCAAATTAGACTCATTACACGATCACTGGTCTGAGTAGGAAAACACTTTATTTTTAAGGATCAGGATTAGTGATAGAGACAGTTACTTACAAATATAATAATATACTGTGTAACTTAAGTGAAATGTTAAATAAGTGATGTATTGAGATGGTCTTTGAATATTCAAAATATGTTACTATTGCAAGAACTCTTGCACATATTCTCACAATTACATACATTAGAGTAGTATTAATTCATGTCCTCTAGTCCATAGACTTTAGTCAAAATAACTGGTCACATGTATTATTCTTGCCATTAGCTCAATATTAGGCAGATAATATTTTGTGGCATGAATTAAACAGGTGTATGTTTATCACTTAAACACCAAATGATGATCCCACAAATTCAGCGTAGACAAATATAAGAAACGTATTAGGCATGTTTCTTATATGTGACAGGCAACTTCTATATACTACTCTGTTTGCTTCTAGCTCAGTCTTATTAAAATAGATAAAAAAAATGTGTATGGCTTATTCGATTTGACAATGCTCTAACTAAAAAATCATATGGCATAAAAAAGAATAAAAAAAAAAGAATAATGCCAGTTTTATTTGTGGGTAGATTACCCAAATAGTCACATCCCTTTAAACTGCTGCATGATAGAAATGAGCTGTTGATTGCGTTTTTCAATGATTTGCTGTTGTTCTTTTAGCTTTTCCTGTTCTAGGAGAATTTCTTCCTAAAAAAAAAAAAAAAAAAAAAAAAGGCAATTTAAATATTGCTGTTTTATAATATATTTAATAATGTTGCAAAAATAAACTCTGGTAAAGCTATGCTTGTATTACTGCCGGACTACCTGTGAATGACCTTTTTTTCAATCACTTGCAAGCCAAGAAAGAGGTCTGCTAGGCAAAGAATTTGAACAATTGCCACAGAGATAAGAAAATGAGAAGGCCTATGATTCCTACAAATTATGGCATTGCATGACTACTGTAGTGCAACATGTCATTGTAATACTGCATCTCATCTATAAACACTTTACTATCTGTGTTTAACGGTCTTCAAATATTTTCTGTTAGGTCTCAAATGCCAAAAATAAATATATCTTTGAAGAAGTGGCGTAGCACTGTATGTATTTGGATGCCGGCAGAGCTACTTACTGACCAATGGTTCAATGAGTGGAATCTACCCATGGTGCAATAAGACTACTAATTCTTTAGACTAGAAAATCAGAATGCTTAATTGGTGCACCCAAAGTGTGTAGTGAGTTGTACTATGTACTTATATACTATATTACTATGCTTATTGTTTTAGTGTACTGACATGCTTTACAATATTTCATTGTAAGTTCTGATGTTGGCTAGCTCAGATTAAGAGGTTGAGTGTTTAGAGTATAAGAACGGTAGGTGGGTAGCAGAGTTAAATACAAGCCGGGGGAAAAACCTGGAGTCCAATAGCTAAGGTTGAAGTGGAGAGCAGGAGAGAAAACGGAGCACTAAATCCAAACCTGGCAATGCCAGAAAAAAAGTTCAAGGATGCGTTCCCATAAATAAAAGCTTATTTTAATGGATCAGAGACCAAAAAAACCCACACCAACGCGTTTCAAACTATCACTAGTCCTTTATTTATGGGAACGCATCCTTGAACTTTTTTCTGGCATTGCCAGGTTTGGATTTAGTGCTCCGTTTTCTCTCCTGCTCTACATATTCCTCCACAGGCGGAGGCACAGTTAACCCGTGGGATCCTGGATACATCTGGACTTGCTGTTCATCGTGGATATTCATTCCCATGTGAGTCCTTTCCAATTACCCACATTTGTTCTGGATTTTAGCATTACTGTTTTTCATTTAATAGATGCCCAGTAACTGGTCGCCTGAGGGTGCTTTACTATAACTATATCCTTACTGCCTTGCTTGTGGGATTATACTGTGCCAGTACGCATCTCCTGGAACTATCTGATATATGCCTTTATTGGGTTAATTCCATCCTACAAGACTTTATCCACAATCAGTATTGCTGTTTTATTCTGAGCACCATACAACGTTTTTCTTTAAGGTAGAACTGGAGCAGGCAAGCAGCAGAGTTAGAAACAAGTTTGGGTCACGGTCAGAGTAACAGACAGGAGGCAAACAGGACCACATGGAAGGTTGGAAAAAACAGAACAGGTCAAGTTGCACTAGCAAAGCATGAAGGTTGTCTGTGTTTTTTATAGGCAGCAAGAGATGGCGTGTCTATGAACAGACCAATGGCTTTGCCTCTTCTATTACCCAATCGGAGACACTAAAGCAAAAGTGTGACGCTGAGACAAAAACAATCCCACGGGCTAAATAGGCAGAGACAAGGAGCTGCTGAGATACTGTAATGATTAGCACGACAGTGTAGGCTGCTGTCTGGGAAGATAACAATCCAGGTTCAACTCAAGCAACAACCTTACACTTTTACCTTACACTTTTACCTTATCTCTTGCGTTCTGATCAAGGATGTCTTCTCGCTACCCCCTTTGTATCTAAAGCCCTCTCCTGCCTTAAACCCTTTTCGAGATTGTGTGAATATATATACACAAACACAGTAGAGCAGGATTCATTAGATTGTCAATATTTATTTAGACTAGATAACACCAAATAAAGATTAATTATCTTCTTTTCTATGTTTCTATGGGTAGATTGTCTGAATACCATGTACTTACTCTAAGTTTACAAATGTTCTTTCTTTCCATGTCATTTTCCTCTGCCCTTGCTTTAAGCCAGGCTTCATTTTGGGCCTTGTGTTTTTCCAACATTTCTTGGAGTTCCTAAAAAATATATATAGTACACTCATGTTGAGAATATACATAAAACAACAATAATTGAATGCTCAGTTTCCCAGGCAGTACTCTTCCTTTTTTGAGAAAAAATAATTAAAAGCAGGGCTCTATTTCTGATGTTAATAGGATGGGAACCTGGGAGTCCCTGGAGCTGAACGGAAATATTTTTGCCTCTGGGGTCCCCCAATTCATGGGATACTTACTGGTGAATGTACAGCTGTAGCCATACTTATTGTACCCAGAGCCCCTGTCTGTAGAGGTCTATTCTTTAACATGGGACCCCCTACAGAGAGATTTTCCACTGCTGGAGGATTCTGCAGTTTTTCCTGGCAGCAGGTACAGAGATTTTGGCTACATCTATACCAACATTTCACTCCCCTCTAAGGCCTAGGACATAGTAAAATCAGCATCGCTGAGGCGGGCTGAGGCGCGCTGAACAGATGCACAAAGCCCCTGCATCTGTAATCAGCGCGGCTATAGTTTCTCCCTCCGCATGCGCGCTGATGCGTGCGGAGGCTGAGAAACTTTCCCGAGACAGGCAGTTTTGAAATTTGCCGCTCGGGGAAGTGGAGGAGAAGTCACGTGACCGCTCCAATCCAATGGGAGCGGGGGACTAGCCCCGCCTCCTGCTCCGCCTCCTGGCACGCCCCCGCTCCGCCCCGCCCCGCCCCCTGAGCGCACTCACTGCCTCACCTGCAAGGACAGGAAAAGCATAATTTTCAGCAGGCGAGGCAGAGCAGGAGCACGCCTCAGCGAGCTTCAAGGCCACTATGTCCCAGGCCTTAGGAAAATAAAAGGGCAGTTTAAATAATCTCTCATCACTCAAACCAATAGGAAGCCACAACTTCATCCACTGCAGTTTCCTATTGGAATTTAAATCCAGAAACTAACGGCGGTACTTTGACTTGAAAGAATCTTTTGAACCGGAAGGTCATCAAAGCTGTATATAACGCTCTTATATAACTCTGGAGACCCCATGGTCATACCCAGTATATAACAAATGGGGATTAGGTAGGGAGTTATAATTATGTACTGTATACTGTAGGATGACATTTTATCTTAGTGAAACCTTTTTAATGTGAGAATTTGTTATGGTTATGCGTGGGAGAAACCTAAGTTTTTATTTAGTCTGTTTAAAGTGTTGCAACAGTTAACCATAAACATAATCCAAGATATAAAAAATGGTGTGGTGCGAAGGGCTGGTATACAGACACAGTAATTCCATGAAAAAAGTTCCAGCATAAAAGACCCCCAGTTTGAATTTGTTTAAATTGAGAGTTAAGAAGCTGGTGACACACACTTACTTGGAAACTATAAGGATCCCTCAATATGGCCGCTGAGGCAGGACATCTGCATCTACCAATATGGCCACCAAGGCAGGAAGTTAGCCTCAATCTGGTTTAATTGCCTGCACCTGACAGCTCCCTTTATAAGGCTTCATTCCCCTCTCTTCCTTACCTGTGCACGGTTCAGCTTACCTTGTTCCCTGCTGGAAGCCGTGTGCTGCCTGTCTTGTTCTTGCCTATCGTTGACGACCTCGGAACTATGACCCTTACTACTCTGCCTTCTCCAGCCCTGACCCCGGAACAGTGACCATGTTTATCCTGCCTTCTCCTTCCCTGACCTCGGACCCAGACCTTACTGCTCTACTCTTCAGTAGTCGGAACCCAGGTATGGGTCGGTCTCTACTCTCCACTTCTGCCTAGTGGGTCTGTCTCTTGGACAGTACACAGCGACGTATGCAACCGTAACAGAAACCTCACAATACACAGATGTAAAGGTAATAAACAACTGTTAGTCCAGAAATGGCAATGTGTAAATGAAGTCCACCATACGTTCAGTAAATGACTTGATAAGGATATTACATCACCAAACGGACTCACATGAATAGTGTAGCATCGTGACACGGCTCCATATATCCAAGGGTCCTGAGTTTGCTGACGTTATGAAAATGGAGGCAGCAACAGAGGAAAAATATTCGTATTCCGTAAAAAAAATGCTTATTTATTGGTCAGAGACAAAATAAATGACCAATAAATAAGCAATTTTTACAGAATACACTGTTTTTAATTATTGTTCCAGTAGTAGTAGTGCTTTGTTTTCTTCTTCTGCTGCTTCTATAAACATAATGTACTTGTAATTTTTGCGAACAAGTTAAATCTGTAAAATACATGAACATTTTTTTCTCCTCTTTATTATTGTTAAATACATAGCCAGATCAGTCCTACTGTATAAAACTTGCAATTTTATACATTTGTTTTTAAAAAATGGTTTATGGTAATTGTTTTTTTTTTTTTTAGAGTTTAGGTCCCGTCTGATATGTCACGACACAACACAAAGTAGAGTAATGTGTGGTTTTAAAAATGTTAATGAGTAAAAACGTCACTATTTATTTAATACTAGGCAATGTAATGGCATTTATGCAGTGCTTTTTTTGTAAAAAAAAAGTGGTGCTGGTACTCAGGGCCTGAGACAGTTTTCCCACGGCCCATGACTAGCGTTTTCACTGCCCCCCCTCGCCTCCACCTCTCTCTCTCTCTCTCTCTCACCCCCCCACCTCTCACCCAATCCCCACCCACTCCCAGCATATCACCCATCTCCCACCTCTCTATATCAACCTCCCACCTCTCTTCTCTATCACCAACCCCCCCAGAGCTCTCTCTCACCCACTGTGCACCTCTCTCCCCACTAATCTCTCCCAGTCCCCCAACACTCTCCCTCCCTCCACACCACCTACCCAACCGCCCTCATCCTCACCTTTTACCCACCCCCACCACTCACCCACCCTGATCTCCTCCCCCACTCACGGTGCTCAACTACCCAAACTCTCTCTCCCTCCTTCTCATCCCCCATACCTTTCCCCCCAAAACTCAATAACCCTCCTCTCTAATAAACAGTAAGCCCCCTCTCCAATACTTATAACCCCCTCTCACCCAATGCTCACAACACTCCTCCCCCAATTTTAATACCCCCTCTCAAACACATAAGAACCATCCAATACACCTACCCCTCTCCCAATACACACACCCTCCCCAAAACACACACACACCCTGCCAACATACACACACCCACACCAACACCGCTCCTCACACAAACTCCCTTCCCCGACATTCACAATCCCACTCCCAACACACACACATATACTTGAGGGGGATGGGGGAATAGGGCTGTTTCGGTCTGTCTGAGCTACTGCACTGCTTAGCCATGCGAGGGGCGGGGAAACAGGTAGGAGCGGGAGGGATGTGGAGTGACAACCCATCCCCGAAGCAAGCAGAGAGCAGCAGCTGCATCAGCCGGTTTGGAACTTGGGGTGAAAAAAAATAGGTGTTAGTACTTTGTGCCGTGCCGGACCAGCACAAAAAAAAGCACTACATTTGTGATAACACATTTCTTAAATGATTTAATTTTTTTTAAATTAGTTGTCAGTATAATCATATCCACAACCCATGAAGTTTAATAAACACACAAAGGTTATGAGCACCATTTTCAAAACATGTTAATTATTTGGAATTATTTTCTACAATGGACATGAACACAAACCTGTTGCTGAATTTGGTGCTGCTTGTTGAAAGACTCTTTTTCTTGCTGGAAAGAAGTTTGAGCATTGGAAAACTTTGCTCTTTCACTGCATAGCAAAATAATGAAACCAGAAAATGTTTAGTCTATACAGAAAACAGTTACATTTAAATTAACGTTATAATAACACAGACCCAAATTACACAGACTTACCCCTAGCTACATGTAAGATACAGTGGTGATTTCAAAGGAGCACTCTCAGTATAAACACTGCAAACTGCATCGGGCACATATAGCAAGTTTATACACCCTTTGATCAACTTAATACTCTTATCTAAGACACTATCAGCTACATTCACAAAGTGCAAAAGGGTTTTTATGAACGTTTGACAAAGGCTAAACACAGGTTAAATTACATTTTCTGCCGGCTGTTTTCTGTAACCTAGGAGTTTTTGTATTTTTTTATGGATCATACAGAGTTAACAAAGCTAAGATACAAAGCAAATGACATAGATCTGATCTGGCCTTAGAAATGCTTATTCTTGGATTTTATGACCCCCCTCCCCCCTACTATAGCCTATATCCTATGATCAATATGAGGGACAAGGGCACTGGAATATATAGTATTAATATAATAATAACTATGTATATAGCGCTTTTATCCCAATGAGACGCAAAGCACTTCAGTTACAAAACGGAAATAAGTAGAAAACCTTAAATTGCATTGTATGTCTTTATTTATATAGCGCCATTAATGTACATAGCGCTTCACAGTAGTAATACACGTGGTAATCAAATAAATAACAGATAATATAAATAACAGATCATGGGAATAAGTGCTTTAGACATAAAAGTAACATTAAAGAAGAGGAGTCCCTGCTCCGAGGAGCTTACAGTCTAATTGTTATAAATGTTATAAAAGAGACCAAACACAAGGAAAGATACAATACAGCATGGGACGGTACTGTAGTTAGTAAATACCAGACAAGTTGTGGCTCATTAAATGCCTGGGTAAACAGGTAGGTCTTTAGCCTGTTTTTATAGATTTCCAGACAGGGGCCTCTCGACCTGTACGAGGCAGACTGTTCCAGAGTGAGGAAGCAGTGTGGCTAAAAGCTCAGGCCCCAAAGGAAGTCAAGGAGATTCTGGAAACTGTTAGGTATCTCTCATCGGCAATTCAAAGTGAGTGAATGGGAGTGTAGCGAACTAGAAGCTCTTTAGATAGCTGGGACCTTGGTAGCATAGTACGTTGAATGTCAGTAAGCCAATCTTGAAATAAATTTGCCAGTTTACAGGCAGTCAGTTCAGAGAACAGAGAACAAGTGTTATGAGGTTAAAAACCAGACTGCAGCATCAGGGATGAAAGGTTCATATGGGACCTGAAACGTTGTTTCTCCTCTACACTTGGCTGTTACAATAAATGAAGAATTGCATTGTGAACTTGTGAGTAGAGCTCTACTTTGTACCTCTATCCTAGAGGAGGCCTGCGTTTTGAGGAATTTGTTAACCTATGTTGTGATGGCTGCACAAGCAGGATTCTCCTTGGCTCCAACTGTTGTCCCATCACTTTTGAACTGTTCCATTTTAACATTGACCCATATAAGCTTATGCCGGACGTATTACACATATTTTCAGTACAGCCTTCGTTAAAGAAGTACATAGGCAGTAAAACCTACTCACAGAAAGCTGTTTCGACCTTTTGGGTCTCATCAGTGTGAGGCCGGTTATGAAATCAGAATTCAGCAGAGGTGTGTTTTGGGAACAGACACGTGAATTCTCATCTTTCATACTCCAGTGACCAATACCTGGGAAGAATCTGTTACATATAGGGATTTCCTTGGGCTGGCAGTAAACCCTGGTACAATCAGGTTGCCAGTAGTTGGTATGGAGTTTCCCCCCTTCCTTTTGGTATTGCACTTGAGTGACAGCAGGGGGTGGTACATCCTGTTGTAGCTGGAACAACAGGGTGCCCGCCTCCTGGCTGTACTTAAAGGCAGGAACGCCCTAAAGTTAGTACAGTTCCTTCCCGCTCTGAGGAAGGCAGGTCATACAACTGGGAGCCTGAGATTGGGGCCTTCCCATGTGTGCTTCCCTCCGGGGTAGAGTGAGTGCGGACCATACCTCTACCTCTGCTAGGGAGGTGGGGAAGACCTAGGAATGCTGTGGGTGCCCTTGGCCTGTAGTGGCGGTCCATGGACCATCATCCGGTGAATCCTGAGAGACTGTATTGGGCAGATCCTGCCATGTTACTGCAGATTATAGTAATAAAGCCATTCCTGTTTGCATTATACCTCCTGCCTGGTGTGTGACCATATTGGGGGGAAGAGGTAATAAGTTCTACCGTGGAAGATCACCTTAAGTTTCTGGAGTCTACAGCAGATGGAGGCGCTGCACTGCTAAAGAGATATCTGGGGTATGAACCCCAGAAGCCTGTTCCTGTTTCCCCACTATCATCGGTGGACAACTCAGCCCTCCTGTTGCCAGCAGGTATATGCACCACACAAAACAAAACACACCCTGTAATGGCCCCTATCTGTGATTGCGTGGGGGAAACACCGTTACACTAGCATTGTGTTTTACAGCTAGAAATGGAGACTGGCAGTGTCTGATATTTAAAGGCACCGCTCAGCAGGGATTAGTTCATTGGCCTGCTGCAGTGAGGAAGACTGAAAGCCATGACCTGAGTTGCTATCCTCCACATGACAAAAAAGTCATAGAATTCCACTTGACCTTATTTCACCTACAAAGTTCTCCTCCTTACCTTTAAGGCTCTCCCCTCAACTACTACTTTCTACATATCAGCTTTGATCTCTGGTCAGGCCCCTGCTGGTCTCCTGCGTTCTACCCATAAACATATCCTTTCCACCCCTTTCACTGCTACAGCACCTTCTCTCCCCACCTTTAAGACAAACCTTAAAATTCACCTCCTAAATGAAGCATTTCTATAGCCCAAATTATCTACTGTCCCACACCCAAAATCAAAACTACCAACCACTGTGGCCAAACCATGCCATCTAATACACCTATTCCCCACCTCCTGTCTCTGTAAGTATCCCAACACACCACTTAATTTGTAAGCTCCCCGGGCAAGGGATTTCCTTTCCTATTGTCTGATTTTGTTTCCACTTACTGTATTATTTTCTGTACTGTATTGTCTCTTTTGTAAAGTGCTGAGTACATTGTGGGTGCTATATAAATAAAGCTATACATATATTTTATGAACATGAGGAACAGGGCCTCCAACAAAAATTGTTGAGCCTAGGACAAATATAAGAACAAGCCTGCTCTTCCCCCACACTTGGGGGAAGAGAGGAAAGCAGGTATGAGCAGCGGGAGGGGGTATAAGGAGGCAATGGGCGTGGGTGGAGGATATAAGGAGGTAATGGATCTAGGGGGTTTGGATATAAGAAGTTAATAGGCCTGGGGTGGATATAATAAGTAAATAGGCCAGGGGGTTGGGGGGAAATAAGGAGGTCCTGGGGCCATGTAAGAGGATAATGGACTTGTGGAGGGGGTGTAAGTGGATAATGGTCCTGGGGAAGGGAAAAACAGATGGGTGGTGGCCAGCAAAGGGGATTGCCCTTCTTGCCTGTGCAGGTGTAGGCAATAAACTGTAGGCCCCTTGACTGAATGTACCCAGGACTGCAGTCCCAGCTCTCCTCCTCTGTCAGTGGCCCTGATGAGGAATGTCCTGGAATTTGATCACATTACTGGATGCATTTATGTCCACAGCTCAGGCATGCAAACCCTGCACTTCAGGTTCCAGGCAAAACTACTCACAAAAATACTCACATTTGAGGTTTGTACATATACATTTTGAAATAAAAAACATAACCCACATGAAATATTTTTACTTTGGCTACATGTGCAATATGTCTCTATGCAGTACAGTTTGTGAAACGCCATTATGAAAGTAAAGCTAGCCTGGTCACATTATTTTCTGCTCTGTGGCTGGAGTGGCCCGTGTAAACAGCTATCCCGTCTACAAATTTTACATTCATTTTTTTTCCAGAAACTCGAATCTGGGTTTTTTATTGTGCTTAACCATTTAGTCGCCTGTGCTTTCCTTCCATTTAGAACAATCAAAATGGCTGCCAAATCTCGCAGGTTCAACTGGCCATTAGGAAGCCACATAATTGGGGGTAAGCCACCGTGGCTTCCACTTGGAGGACTGATTACTGTAAATGCTCAGGAATTAACACTGGTAACTAAATGGATGCGTATTTCAGGAACCACCTGGGAGAACCCTCTGGTCAAACTATATTAAAATAATCTGTGCCATAAATGAACAAAATTTCTGCTTTAAGAGGAGGCTGGTCTTTTTTTTTTTTGTATGTATGATTGTGCTAATTGCATGTGGCAAAACAACCAATTAAACAAATACAAAATACAGGCATACCCCGGTTTAAGGACACTCACTTTAAGTACACTCGCGAGTAAGGACATAACGCTCAATAGGCAAACGGCAGCTCGCGCATGCGCCTGTCAGCACGTCCTGAACAGCAATACCGGCACCCTACCTGTACCGAAGCTGTGTGCAAGCAGGGAGACTATAGAGCCTGTTACACATGCATTATTTACATCAGTTATGCACGTATATGACGATTGCAGTACAGTACATGCATCGATAAGTGGGGAAAAGGTAGTGCTTCACTTTAAGTACATTTTCACTTTACATACATGCTCCGGTCCCATTGCGTACATTAATGCGGGGTATGCCTGTATGAGAAGATTGGTAGGGCCAGGATTAGGAGACATGTTGCCACAGAGTAGGAGTAGGAGTACTAGTGACTAATGAGAGGAAGAGAGAGTAGGATAGTTTCTTTTTTTATTGTTTAGGGTGATGGGGAGTGATGTGAGAAGTAGAAGTGATGTGAGGAGTTGATAGTTACAGAATGAGGGGCATGACAATAGACAATGGGAAGTTAAGGGTTTCTAGGAGCTAGGGCTAGAGGCAATGTGCAAATGAGAGTGGAGTAATGGTAGTCCAAAGCTGAGAGGTTGTTGAAGTCTATACAGGCATACCCCGCATTAACGTATGCAATGGGACCGGAGCATGTATGTAAAGTGAAAATTTACTTAACGTGATGCACTCCCTTTTTTCCACTTATCGATGCATGTACTGTACTGCAATCGTCATATACGTGCATAACTGATGTAAATAACGCATTTGTAACAGGCTCTATAGTCTCCCCGCTTGCGTATAGCTTCGGTGCAGGTAGGGAGTTCAACTTTGCTGTTCAGGACGTGCTGACAGGCGCATGCGTGAGCTGCCGTTTGACTATTGGGCGATATGTACTTACTCGCGAGTGTACTTAAAGTGAGTGTCCTTAAAGCGGGGTATGCCTGTACTTATCATGAGGCTTCCCTGTACCCAGCTGGCCTGTGCAGTTACAAACAGCATGCAGTGTGTGCCTTTTTGATGCTGCCTGAGGCTCGTTGCATTAGGCAGTGCCAGGGTTTGTTGAAAGTGGTTGCAGAGGGAGTTGGAGGATAAGGTAGTCGTGCGAGGAAGATGTGATGAGTGTGAGTGGAAGAGGAGACGTTTTGGGAGAGACTGAAGTACGTGAGAGGTAAATGGTGCAGGCTACAAATGTAGAACATGAGTGTAGAATAGTGAGCTCAAAAAAGCTGACCAGTAATATCCTCACACAGAAAGTTGCTGGAAGATCCAGACAGACTTAACTCCCCCTCTTGTCTAACTCCTTGATAACTTTCAGTCACTTATAAATGTTCCCTTTGAAATGAGCCCACTTGAAATGCAGTGCTAACCCTCTATCTGTGCTTTCACCATGTTATCTGCAGACATATACTCATAAATAGTCACATGACTCTCCCTGAATACCGCTTCTCTCACATTATTGCTACTTGAAAAGAAATATGTTTAATATAATATCACAAAAGGTATAACGCTTATCTCCATGTAACAATGACTTTCTTTCGCTGACAACATGTCCAGAAATGGAAAAACAAAAAACACACAAAATTCATTCTCAAGAAGGCTGTGATGTATGAACAATTATGCTGACATAATAGAAACCATGGATAACCAATCAACAATATGTACTGTAGTTAATTCCTAACCTATTAAGAACCAATACATTGTATGTATGTATGTATGTATAACTGCATGTTTGCATTTAAGACAAAATAAATAAAATTGATACTCACACGTCAAATTTTTCAAATTCCGAGTCTAGCAAGGCAAAAGCAGATGTTATTTTGTCCATTGCTTGGTTACGTACTAAAATAAAGTTGTGAGCTTTTATTTCCTGTGGGAACATTTTTTTTTTTTTGTGAGATCGACAACATTCAGTGAGGGGACATCACCACAACCCATGTTGACTTTGCCCCTAACTAAAGATACATTGTATGTTTGCACTATTTTTCTGACCAATATTAAAGACAATATACATCTAAACAATTAATGACTACACACACGCACGCACACGCACACGCACACGCACACGCACACGCACACACAGCTACAGATGGGATAAAATGTTGCAAAATTTCAAATTTGCAACAAAACTAAATTCTTGCAGAAGTTTGCAACAAGAAAAGAAAATCATGAACAATATTTACAATTTTTCTGATATGTCCTCAAAATAAAAAATTCTGCAAATCAAATTTCCACAATTTTGCCCATCTCTACTCGCAGTATTCACATCTCTACTACAGTAGCAGAGAATCTTCTACATCCCATCCATTCAAACCAATGTTTGATTCAGACTTTTCTTGCATGCCACTACCCCCGACCAAAACAACCACATATACAACATGCATATTTTATAATGGTTCTTTCCTTTGCTCATATTCTTAAAATGCGGTATAAACTTACAAGTACAGCATAGGGACTACCATGTTTTCTTTGTTACCTCTCCTGACCTACAGTAGGATAAGCAGGTTTCATCCATCAACTTCTGCTCACAAGATAAATACAGTAGATGCAGCCTACAGTATAGCAACATTTACATTACATGTTGACTTTTAGCACAAACCAGAAAAAATTTCACAGCACTAAAACTAGCTGTACAGCAAAAAAAAACAATATTCACAAAATAACCCAAGTTGTAACCCATTAAATTATTCTGCTCCAATAAAAGTAATCAATTCTCATTGGATTAAAAATGGTATGGTATTATACAATTACGCATAACACTTGATTAGGAAAATTCTTAAATGTGAAATAAAAATAAATTTCAGAAATGTATAATAACGAGCAGTTATCAGGTGAAAAAATAGGTTTGTGACAGCAACAGATCTCTTCTTTTGAGGGAAATCACACTTTAAGTAGGTTCAGATGCACAAATGAGAATTATGATAGCAGTAGTTACTCAAACACTCAATTTACTGGGTATCTGACCTTTGGGCAAGAATGGCATCAAACGTTGGTGTTGCTGAAATGTAGGCACATGCCAAAAAAAAGGGTTTAAACATATTATATTTTTTGTATCTAAACTTTTTTGCCCTTATATAGGTATTCTGGCTGATATGATTCAAAGAGATCTAGCCTTTTACACAATATTAATTTGAGAAGTGCAATGGATGCTGAAGCCAGTATAACCCAACTTCGAAAAGGCATTCATTTGCTTTATAATGCACAGCCCTTTTATGTTACCAAGGAAAAGACAAAATGTAAATTCCAATGTTTCCATTGACTGTAAACACTCAGCTAAAAATATATGCATCAATAAACCTAACTACGGACTTTTAAATGATACGTATGTAGCAACTGTTATTGTAACCATTAACGGGATGCTTTGTGTTAATTATGCCTGCTACTGATGCAGCCTCGAGTATCCGAACAGTTGCCTGGGAAAATCTGGGGCAATACCCCAGTAATGCTGCAACATTTCTGTGACATTTCTGCAGACAGACTAATGGACCATTGGATTAACAGCGGGGTCCCTGGCAGTCCCATTCAAACTGAATGAGACGGTCAGGGACCCCTGCTATGTTAATCCGATGGGCCATTAGTCTGTTTGCAGAAATGCCACGGAAATGTTGCAGCATTACTGGGAGATTGCACCAGATTTTCTAAGGCAAGTGTTCTGATACTCTTTGCTGCATCTGTACATGTGTGTGAGTGTAAAAGACATGTAAGCGCTACAAAAAACAATTATTAATAATATAAACAATAAGCGCAATAAGAATAATAATAATGACCATGATACTGAATATACAATCAATAAGGGGAGGTGCTAACCAGTGACTAAACTTTCCCTATCAATGCAACCAATTAGGTCATCGACACCACAAGAACCAAGAGGAATTGTACAGTGAAGATGACCTATGCACAAAAAAGAGAAGAAAGGGGGAGGGGGTGAGAGAACATAGTAGTATGTCTGGACTTGGCCTCTGTTAGACGGTAATTAATGCGCTCAATATTATGTGGAGAATAAACCCTTTTATCCAGAAGTGCTGGATCAGGAACAGTGTTAATGTGGATTCGGAGAGGAGATAACGGGTGCTTCAAAAGTTAACTGCTTAATATTAGATGGGGTGGAAATGAGGATTCTTTTTCCAGACTGCCATCTTGCTGCAGGGCCCCTGCTGTCTCTCCCCCTCCCTTCTCTATATTTTGTGCATGTATAGATGTACAGTATGTATGTATGCATGTATGCATACATATGTAGCCCTGTGTAAAATTGGGTTACATGCCTTTCTCATTCTGTGCAGTAATCCCTGTTAAGAGGGCAGGTTTGCCAGAAGTCATCATGGAAGTTTGCCCTCCACCCGTGATGTGTAGAATGAAGCAAAGGAAGTGACAGCATGCTCTGTGTCCAGTGACACAGAGGTGAGTCTTTCTGGAGCTATATAATACGCATCGTTTCCTAAAGTTAGTGTGTCTGCAGCAGTTCAAGTCTGCTCTGTCTGGAATCAAGTGTGTGGAGTTCAAGTGTCAGTAGTGACAGAGTGACAAGCTGACTCCACACTGTGTCCAGGGCTCTGGCACAGCTGGTGGCCCTCCCTTAGGGGAGATGTGGCAGAATATCCCTGTCTCTATTACAGCGTCAGGAGGGAACTTCCTTGAGATGTGCAGCTATATGATGTGCGGCTAAGTATCGGCCGCTATGATGGGCAGTCAGCCATGTATGATGCAAATAAAGATGCCCTTGATTCAAAGACCCTTCTTGCCTGAGACTGGAGTTATTCAGGAAGAAGATGCACCCAGGAGTTCTCTTCCAGAAACTCCTCCCTGCTATCGTGGGGATCTGGAAGGGATGGAGGCGCTGTACCAACTGTGAGTGGAACTCAGCACTACCTCACACGCCTGTCATGGTGAAATCCCCACTACCAACGAGCGGGAGACCCAGGAGTCCTGTGAGCCATCAGGTGCACCACACGACACTGACATGTAACTGCGGGCAGATTCTGCACATAGGGGCCCATATGAGATTGGGTAGTGCTCATACCATTACACATACACACACAATAATTTAACAGTTGGCACTCACAAACTCCAATGTATCCAGATGCTTGTCCCATACGCATAAAACAAATGTATAGCTACCAGATGCAAGTCCAGTGACATAGATAGCACACAAATGAATATATTCCAAAGATGTGTATTGGAAATACAGGGCACCGCAACCGACGTTTTGGTCCACATAGAGAGACCTTCCTCAGGGTTGTGCGGCAAACAACTGATTGTGACACATATATCCACACCATAGTGCATACCATCACCTGAGCAAACAATTAAAACTCACAAAAACCCGCGAAACCCGCCAGCTGCAGTCAATTGGTGTTGTAGGTGAAACACCCAAGCAGGTCCGTCGTCCAATCGCATGCTGTCCCGTATACTAGGTGCGCAAGCCACCAACTTGGGTCCAAGCCCGTTACTTTGTGCCTCTCCACAGTGAAGCGTTGTCGGGTAACCAGAGGTAGCATACGCTGGCGTCCTTAGCAACTTGCGCATGCGTGCAGTGCAAGAGCGTCACCCAGTAACCATAGTGAATGTCCATCGGCACCACAGCGTTTTGCGCAAGCGCACCGATACGGGAAAGATGAACTGGCAACATATAAGACCTGAGCAGTGGGACAAGGCACAGGGGACACCCCAAAACAGAGGGATGAGTGATGAAGGAAAAAAGGAGAGTGTGTGGGGAATGGGGTAGGCTAACCATAAATGAAGAATAAGCAGATAATGCTGGGGTAATCATATATGAAATAAATGTCAAATTACAAGAAGCAACCGAGTTTCAAGTCTTCATTAAGTCCCAGTGGTGACAGTTTTTAATTCAAATATATGCCTGGCTTCTTGTTGTAAAAAGGAGCTTGTTTGTTTCCTCCACGGGGTGGCAATTGTGTAATGGCAATGTAGGATCGGCATGCAATGCATTGTAGCCAAAGAGTGTCTGTGCTGAAACAGCGGTGGTTCATTGAAGAAACACCAATCCTGCTATCATTTGATAGAATATGCCAGGTTTTTTTTATGCTCCTCTTGATAAAACTGGAAGCCGTGGTAAATGTGCTGACAATGTTGAAACGATTTGTCACAGAATCTCCTGTAGATGGTGTTAAAAGTGTATCTCTATCTGTACGTCTCACTTTTTTAAGGTCATCTTCAATGTCCTTGGAACAATATCCTCTTTCATAAAAGCGTTTGGCCATATTTAGGAGAGCACCCTCCACTTCTTGTGAATCACTAGTTATTCTCTTAACACACAAGCTGTGAAAAAAAGAGTCCCCTCTTCAGTGGCATAGGATGATGGCTTGAAGCGTGTAACAAGTGTTCTTCTTGTTTGTTGGTTTGTGGAAGAGCCTGGTGGCCAATGCACCCTGTGATAGACTATGATATCGAAGAATGTGATCTCCTTTATGCTGAAATTAGTAGTGAAATGGATAGTTGATGGAATATTGTGGAGATGGTGAATAAATTCATGAGCAGATTCTGGTCCACTCCAAACGTTGAACAAGTCATCGATGTAGTGTATATATTTTTTGATGTAATGCACATTTGGGGCATCATGGAGAATATGGTCCTGATCGTAAACGTCCATGAACAGATTGGCATAGGAGGGTGCCATGTTGGAACCCGTTGCCGTCCCCATGAGCTGTAGGTATTGATTTCTTTCAAATCTGAAATAGTTTTTATTAAGTATAACCTCCATGAGCAGTAACAAATATTCTGGAGGTGGGCCAGTGTGTGCCGTGAAGACATCAAATTTAGCTCGAATGGCATCCATACACAATGTTGATGTATAGACTTGTAACGTCCAGAGTATACAATCTGATAAATCCATCTTGAGATTGTTTATCTGCAAAATGAAGTCTCTAGTGTCTGGCTTTCACATATGTCTTCATGCAGGTGACCATTGGCTGCAGGAAGAAATCCACACACTGCAATAACGGATGACACAATGAACCTCTTGCAGAGATAATCGGTCTTCCAGGTGGTGTAGTTATTGATTTGTGTATCTTCGGAAGCGTGTACGGTATAGGCATTATAGGATGTATTTGCGTAAGGAACTTGCCGGTTTCTTCAGTGATCCAATCATTAGTGATTCCCATGTTAATGATAGAGTCTATCTATTTGTTGAAGGAGATGGTTGGGTCCCCTGGTAGTCGTCTGTAGTGGCTAGGATTTGCCAGCTGTTCATCTATTTCATGTTTGTAATATGCATATTTCATAACCACAATTCCGGAGCCCTGATGATATCTTTGGTATTTTTCAATATTGAGGGCTTTTTGTTCCTCCCTAGTTAGATAATTGAAGCTAGTTTTGTCATCTTTAACTCTACTTCTCATCTCATTTTCAAGGAGATTCATAAATGTGGCAATATTGTGGTTTACTATCTGTGGATCAAAGGTACTTCTGGCTCTGAAAGTATCAGTACCCATATTAGTGGTTTGCTGGTCTTGTCTGCTGAAAAAGTCCTTAAGCCTCAAATGTCAATTGAACCTGTACAGTACATGTCAACCTCCCAATCAAAAGGGTTTTGTGTGCAAGTGGGTACAAATGTAAACCTTTGTGCAGCACACTTAGTTGTGCCGTCGTGAGCTTATGGTCGAAGATGTTATAGATCACCTTATCTCCTGGTGTCCTCTTGTTCCTCTTCCTTTCTCACTCTGGATAATGTCTACTTTCACCCACCTCTCCTGGTCCTTACCTGGTGCCGGTATCGGGGAGTGGTGGCTTTGTATGTCCTCCACTGGCCATTCCTAGAAAAGAATCTGCGGTCGTATTGTCCATTGTGTCGGTATCACTCGTGTTTCTCATACAACACCAATTCACTGCAGCTGGTGGGTTTTTGTGATTTTTAATTGTTTGTTCAGGTGATAGTATGCACTCTGGTGTGGGTATATACTGTAGTGCCGACAAGTATTCTAAAACAAATCTGGGGCAATCACCAACAAGACCCAGGTACGTGCTGGGTACATGCTGCAACATTTCAGTGACATTTCTGCAGACAGACTAATGGCCCATCGGATTAACACAGCAGGGGTCCCTGGCAGTCCCATTCAGTTTGAATGGGACTGCCAGGGACCCCCGCTGTTAATCCGATGGGCCATTAGTCTCTGCAGAAATGTCACTGAAATGTTGCAGCATGTACCTCGATCTTGTTGGTGATAGCCCCAGATTTTCTAAGGCAAGTTTTAGAATACTCGTCGGTGCACCTGTATAAGTGTGTCACGATCAGTTGTTTGCCGCACAACCCTGAGGAAGGTCCATCTATGTGGACCGAAACGTCGGTTGTGGTGCACTGTATTTTCAATACACATCTTTGGAATATACATTTGTGTGCTGTCTCTCTGTCACTGGACCTGCATCTGATAGAGAGATATATAGATATAGATATATAAAAGTCTACAGACAACTGGCTGAACATCCTTCTGGTTAGTGGCACTTTACTTTTTTCTGACTATATTACTGTATAAGGAACTATATCCAGATTCATAAATGATGCACTTTCTGTTCAGGGAGTTACAACTTGTATAGAGATGGGAGTAAATGTGGTTGCTCTAATTGTCTTTCTGAAAAAGGTAAATTGTGAAAAAAAAATATAACATAAAAATGAGTAATTTCTTACGGGACTGGGATGCGGAGAACTGGAACTTGGAGGTCGCGGTTCAGTTAACTCATACTTTACTTTTGGGATTTTTGTTGGAGTAAATCTACAGAAGAGGAAAAGGAAAAATGTAAAAGATTTTTTTATACATAAGTTTGCTATATAAATAGGCATTTCAATTAACCACAGTTCCTACATCTTACAAATATTATTGCAAAAAAAAAAAAGTGTTTTTAAAATTCATTGTTTTCCCTTGACACCGGCCCCATTAACGTGATAATATGATGCAAGTTGTAAGACTGGGATTATTGAGAACAATTAAAAAACACTGTGAAATATAAACTGTTTAACATTTGAAATAAAAAGCAGAACATTTTAGAAAAATAAACAGTTATATGCTTAAAATTATATTTATTTTTTTCCAATCATAATGCTCGTCATTACATCTAGTACCTACAATTTCATATGTATGTGTATGTATACTGTATGTTTATTTATATAGCTCCCACAGCATACTAAACGTTTTGCAAAAGAGAGAATACAATTCAGGGAACTATAGTATAATAAGTGCAACAAATAAAATTAAACAATTGGAAAGTAAATCCCTGCCCCAAAGACCTTACAAGCTAAGGGATAGGAGAGTTACAGAGACAGCAAGCGAGGGAGTGGTGTAGATGGCAGTGCTTGGCCACAATGGTTGGTAGGAGCGACTGTGGGTGTGGAAAGTAGCAATGAGTCTAGGCTATTGAAATGCTTATAGCCAGGTTCCCCCTCTGAGTTTGTGCCCCCTTGCTGTGTTACCTCCATTTGGTAAGGAGAGTTGCAGCCCATTGCGGGGGTGTGCGGATGCGCGTGCATGCGTGTCAGGAGCTCCGGGGGAGGGGGTGTGCAGCGGGAGGTTGCCGGTGTGCGCCAAGAGGGTGATCGCGTCGCCGGGGGCTCGGGTGACTGCAGAGGGAGCCACCATCTTGGGGAAGCTCGCGCATGTGCAGAGCAGCGGCCATTCTAGGTCGCGCATGAGCAGTGGAAAAGTGTGCGAATGCTAGCCAATCAGGGAAGGCTCTGGGAAAAGACTACAAGTCCCATGAGCCTTAGGAGTGTCCCACCTGATGCCAGGGAGCCAATTGGAGCTGGAGAAGGGCTGCAGGGAAGAATAAGGAAGTGTGTCACCGGGGGTAGCGTGGTAGAGTGTGACAGGGAGAGGTAGGGGACAGAGGGTCCATGTAGACGGCAAGTAAGCCTCTACACTAGGCCAGCATATACCACGCTATGGCCCAAGATAGGCCCTGAGTCAACTCTAGCTTGTGGCTGCTACAGGGACAAGCCCTAACATAGGAAACGGATCCCTGTAGTATCTAAATATATTAGGGACACAGCAGACGCTGAACTCCTTGAAGAGAGGTTTGGGATCAGGCCTCACTGAAGAGACTTCAGAGACATTGCCTTGGTGGGATCACCTTGATGACGTCGCAGTGGGAGAGAGGAACGGCGGATCCTTTGTGAAGCCTCATCATACCGGATGCTGTCGCGCCCGGCAGGTAAAGGTCAACAAGTGCACCAACATACCGGTCTATAACCAGGCACTGATCACACCTATAAGGGTGGGTTCTTTGGGGACACTGTGGGACTAGTGGCCAAGGGACTTAAGATACTGTGGAACTCTTGGGGACTCTGTGTGAGATACACATTTCTCTGGACTCAGTGTGGGACATGGTGGTGGGTAGCATTTCAGGGGAGTAAGCCCTGCGAGGTGTGTGGTATGTGTATATGTATCTTACTCATAAGGGAGAGTAATCCTTTGATCTATATCTATTGCACTACAGTAAAGGTTGCGTTCTTTTACACTGTGTGGGTGTTTATTATTGTGTCCTGTGAGGGCTGCATCTGCTCTGCTGGGATCCCTCACAGGGGGAGGCGCTGCACCAGAGTAACCCAGGCTCTCCATGGCAGAGGCTCAGGCTCCTGGAGCCAACAGGTATAAAAGCAGCAATAGGCAGTTTCCTGTGTTCTAGGGGAAACAGGGCTGCACTTAATTTAAGAGGGCTCTTTAAGGTTTGACAAAGGTGGGGGGAGAGGGGGCTTGGCATATACAGTACAAAGCGTGAGGGAGTCCCACTGTTAAGGGGGCAGTGAGCGAAAAAGGTATAAGGGAGAGAGCAGTAGAGGTGATAGGGGTGGTAAGTCGACAGTTCTGAGGAGAGTGCAGGAGATGAGCAGGGACATAACAAGAGATCAAAGCTGATATGTGGGGAGGAGCAGACAAGTGGAGAGCCTTGGAGGTAAGGAGAACTTTGTAGGTGATCTGAAACTTGGTGGGAAGCAAGGTAAGATATTTAAGGAGGAGATAACCAGGGACTGTTCTAGTAGAAAGTTACGAGGCAGGGATGCCTGCTAGCAGAAAATTACAATCAACATATCAGAGAGCAAGGGCATGTTATAACATACGATTGACAGAGGAAAAGGCGGATCTTGACAACAAGAAACACATTTTAGCCATGGCGTGAATTTGAATGGTGAAGGAAAGGGAGGACTCAAATGTTACACCTAGGCAACATGCTTTTGACGACAAGATATATGGTAGTACCATTACTATCATGGAAAAAAGAGCAAATTAGGTCAGGTTTAGGAGGAAATATGAGGAGCTTAGATTCACATATAATACATTTAAGGCGGCCGAATAGGAGAACACAATATGTTCTAGCAGTTTGGAGGCAACAGGCAGGAGGGTTACAGGGCAGTAGTTAGTAAGGAACATAGGGTAAAGGGTGTTTTTGAGAATAGGTGTGACAACCACATGCTTAGAGGAGGAAAAAATGTTAGAGGACAGCTTACAAACTTCCAACTCTAACAGGAGAAAAAGAGTCAGGAATGGAAAAAGGAGGTTTAGGTAGAAGGTGGATCGGAAGGGGGAAGGTACAGAAGGAATCTCAATGTAGATCGCCTACACCTTGTTAAAGAGGTTGGGAGAAGTGAAGGAAAGAAGGTAGTGGGAGGAGAAAATTGGAGGAGTCAAATACAGAGGAAAGATGGTGTGGTTTGGATTTGTAAGTGTTGATGAGTGAGGAGAAGTAGTGTTGTTTTGCATTAGAGAGCAGAGTTGAAAAAGTAAAAGGGAAATTCAAAGTGTAGAAAATCAGCACCGTGCTGATGCAAGATATCCTCCATAGGCGTTGCGAGAACAAAGTGCAAAGGAAGTGTGCTTGTGAATTTAGCCAAGGCTGCAGGTTATAGGGTCTGAGGGACGGGTGTGCCAAAGCCGAGAATGGGCAAATAGATCAAGTGGGTTGCAGAGGATAGAGTTGTAAGAGTTGATAACGCTCTCAGGTTCTGAGGAAGGAGAGAAGTTAGCATACAGGGTAAATGCCAGAGCAGAGAGGTCAATGGAGCGAAGGTCTCGAGAGTGGCGAGAATAGTTAGGAGAAAGGTGAGACACATTAGTGATGGTGAATGAAAGGAGGTGATTGTTATAGAGAGGAAGGGGAGAAAGAGAGATAGATCAGAAAGGGAACAGTTATCTCTTTCCCTATTAATTAGACCTTCTCACTTCACCTCTCTGTTTCACTCCTTCCTGCAATTTATTTTGCAGCCTTTCCCCCTCCATAAACATGGCCCTTCCTTTCTCCACTGTCATTTTCCATCAGGTGGGCAATAGAGCAGGTAGGAAAAGGCTTTGTATCACAAACAAAAAAATAATAAATACAAAACAAGATCATTTTATTATATATCGAGAGGAAAGGGGCAGCAAAAGACAGAGACAGAAAGAAACCTGGGGAAAGGGGCAGCAAATAGAGACAGAAAGAAAGCAGAGTAATGGGGCAATGAGAAACGGACAGTATACAGAAAGCAAGCAGAGTAAAAAGGGCAGAGAGACAAAGATCTTACTATAGAGGGGCAGAAAGAGAGAGTGTGAGAGACAGTAGTGACTCAGTCTCTATCATCTCTTCTCTATTACCAGTCAATTTCAGTTTGTGAGTTATATGCTTCCGTACAAAGGTTCAACTCTTACTGGGTTGATAAGCAAGGAGACCAAGAAACAGCAAGAAGAGGAGATAGATGGATGACAACGAAGAGGAAATGAAGAGCAGTGTGCACATGGGGTGGGAGGAAGTGCAGCAACGACTACAAGAACAGGAGGAGAGACAGCAGGGAGGGGAGAGGAGACAGGGATACAGCAAGGAGAGGAGACAGAAAGCGAGACGAAGACTTTTACAGCAACCTTTGCGTCTTTACGGACATTGAAAAGGAAGTACCATGATACCATGGGTATCTGTGGGAACGAGCCTATTGCAGGGGTTTCCTTTTTTGTTTTGTTATGTTCTATTTTTCCTGTGTTTTTGCTCTTTTCCAATAGCTTTGATATTATGTGGATAGGTATTAATTATCCTTGCTATATCTCATACAGTTTTTTGGACCTATCTTGTGTCAATTTTTATATGTGAGATTCATTTTTGGATCCTTTTCTACTGCATATTGGATTAACATTTGAATTTTTAGGGCATACTCTAGCTATTTTTCATCATGGACCTTTATCAGTTCCTGTATACTGAGACTTGCTGTGTTTGAGTAATGAGGCTTATTTGATTAATTGTCCATACAGTAATACAAACTACAGATTAGTTTTACAAAAATGAAACATGAACACCTAAAATAGCTTGGGATTTGTTTACATTTTGGAATTGTAATACCAGCTAATCATATCAATGATACTCCTTGAGAAAGAACATTAGCTGTTCGATACGCGTGGGAGGAGGTTCTTTTTGTCGTGTCCATGGATTGTATCCATTTTATGTAGCCTGAATAAAAGTTTTTTATCTTTACCCATTGGTGAGTCACTGTACCTTTAAGGAGCGGCAGACTTTCAGATCCTCTACCTTGCTACTCTGACTTCCGGATCAGAGAGACGCCACAGAGGGAGGGTGTCACCACGCTGGTGCACCTGAAGCCAGGAGGACGCAGGGATACAGTGCTTATCGTGAGTACATTGTTGCTCCACACTGGACATTTGCTAGGTTGTGTAGTTACCGCTTTATACTGTGGACACACTCCTGCTAACCTGTTGTATATCCTCCATTATTGTTCTATGTATTAACTCCACACGCTCCGCTTTATTTCCTTCATTATACTGCATTGGTTCTATGTTCAAAGCCCTTCCTGGAGCTACACAGTAGAATTTTCTGTTACCAGCAAATCATATTAAATACTAATTGCATATTATTGCACATACATTGTTATTTATTTAAAGGACACGTAAACCCAAGCACTGTAACATCTTCAGTTGTCTATTGTAACTAAGAATAAATGCACTCAAGTAAATGTGCAAGAAAACTCAGGTTTAGGTTATCAAGAGAAGATCTGAATATTTTGAGCAATGAGATTTATAAGATGTGATCAAAATGTAACAAATACACAAATCCTGTTTTCAACCACCTTATAATGATTCATATTAAAATTTAAAAAAAAATACATACCCATTTCCTATTCCTTGTATTCCGCATTCTGACAGAATTTCCTTCATGACTGCAGAGAGAAGTAAGAGTTAGATGGATGTTCACTTCACACTGTAGAGGGATCGCTTGACCAGATTGCCTATGCTCCATTAGCCTATTTAACATTATGTGCTGATAACCTTCTATAAAGGTTCTATCAGAAAACCAAAATGGCTGATGAACCAGGTCACTATGATGCTCCACCTAAGATGTCAACTTGAGTACGAGGTATGCCAGATACTGGACTCTCGTAACTCCAGAGGCTCGCTATAATATCTAATGGACTAGAAGGGGTATGGGCCCAAGGAGAGGAGTTGGGTGAAGACTCAGGATCTTCAAGCCTCAATCCTGGTCAATGTGTTCCACCATCTACATCCAGATAAACCAGGGTCTGGTCGCCCCAGAGCACAGCTGTGCTGCGTGAAGTCTCCTTTGCATCCTCTCACAAACACAGCAGAAGAGTGGAGCCATGCTGAGGTCTCATGACTTCCGGGTTGAATCATGTGACATCACAGGGGTGCCAGACAGCAGAGAGAAAAGCATGCCTGAGTCACATAGGAGTTGGAGGGAGGAAACAGTCAGGTAAAGGGTATGAGGCAGGCCTGAGCAGTTGTGAGATGTCCTGCGGACATCCTGTAACAAACTCCTGTTGCAATGACCTGTGCAGCATAGATCACTCTGGAGCTTCCCCTGACAGGCAGCCCTGTAGGGTGTGGATCAAAATAGCTTCAGAGGGAGATAGATGTGAGAACACCCTCTGGATCGACTGCAATTAGTCAGGTAAGACCCAAACTCCAGACCACAAAATAACAAACAACCTCAGCTTGGTAGGACAGAAAAAAAGACTACCTGTAGAGGAGAGGTGTGGCTATTTAGGACCTCTTACAGGTTTTTCTGTCCTATCCCAGCTAAAAGGTGGGACTTAACCCCTTTGGTGCCCACTGCCATGGATCAGCCCATAAAATTATATAGATGAAAATAAATTTTCAGCCATCAAGTCATCCTTTAAAAAATTGGTGACGTGTTAGGAGCTCAGTGTCCAATCACAGTATACACAGATCACAAGAATCAGAAATATCTGAAGGCTCAATAACAATAGAATCCATGTCAGGCCCACTGGGCTCTCTTCTTTAACATTTTAACTCTGCAGTCTCATATCTTCCTGGAAATTGTAATAGGAAATTTGACTCAGCCAATCAAGCACGGGTACAAGCACATCAACTTTTAGAACCTAAAAATCCGGCTGCTGATTCCAGCAACTGCCTCTGACCTGCATGCCAATGATTTTTTGCAGATCAGGAACAGGAGGGTTGGGTCAGATCTCAAAGACAGATTTTTATCCCTTCTGGAGATCTGTATCTTGAAGTTCTAAATATGCACGATGTTCAATGATGTAATGATGCTGAATGCAAGACAGGATACAAACCCGAAGGGCAGAGGTATGGAGTAGTACACCGACATTGGTCTGGGATCAGAGACTTGTGATGCAGGGGTAGTGAGGTCCGTTTTCGGTGTCAAGGCAGGCGATAGGCATGGGTAGTCAGGTCCAGTTCTGGGGTTGAGGCAGGTGGCAGGCAGGGGTAGTAAAGTCCAAGCAGAAGTATAAACACAGTCAGGCAATCACTGAGGCAAAGGCAGAGCTCAAGCAGGAACAGGTACTGAGTACTTTGCACGAGTAATGTCAGGGAGCAACTGCCTGCTATTTAAAGGCCAAATGCAGCTGCTGGCAATAGAGGGCCAGAGAGAGGCTGACTTCCTGCCAGGAAATTAGGGCAGGAATTGCCAGGAAGCAAGATGGCAACGGTAGCTTCAGTTAGGATGTGAGGTCACTTCCTGTCGGCAGCTATCTTAGGTATCCAGACAGATCCCTTATAAATTAACAGTCAGTGATACAGGAGTCAGGAAGACCTTAGACATGGAATCTCACACTTTTGGTGGCCCAAGTACAGAGTTGATATTTAAGTAATAATCCCAGAAGAACAGGGCATTATTGGCCAGTAATGCCCTGTTCTGAGGGGATTATTACTATTATAGGCTAAATGTAGGCTTATTTAATTTTTTTTTACATTTTTCATTAAAAAAAAGATAAATTTTTGTAGTCATTGATTTTTATCAGTGTATATACCTGTGTAGGAAAAAGAAGTAAAGTAGTGAGAGGGCTGTGGTGCGAGAGAGAGGGAGGTTTAGGGGGGAAGAGAGGTGAAGGAGGGGGGAGAGAGAGGATAAGGAGGGGGGAAGAGAGAAGTGGTGGGGGGAGAGAGGTGAGGGGTAAGACAGAGGTGAGGGGGGGAAGAGAGAGGTGAAGGAGAGGGGAAGAGTGAGGTGAAGCAGAGGGGAAGAGAGAAGCGGTGTGGGGGGGGGGGAGAGGTGAGAGGGGGAAGAGAGATGTGAGGGGGAGAACGAGAGGTGGGGGGGAGAGAGGTGAGGGGGGAAAGAGAGATGAGGGGGGAAAGAGAGGTGAGGGGGGAGAGAGAGGTGTGAGGGGGAGAGAGGTGAGGGGGGAGAGGTGAGGGGAGAAAAGAGAGAGGTTAGGGGAGAATTGGGGGGAATGGAGGGGGAGAGGTGGGTGGAGGGGAGAAGTGGGGGGACAGTGATATTAACTACAACTAAATAAAAAGAAATACAAATGACGTTACAGTAGCACAGGCAATAGATGTGGTGAGAAATATTACTACTTTCTTGCAAGCAACAAAGTTACCAGCTGGGACACGGCAGCTTCTGACAGCACTAGCAGCTATCAGAGAGGGAGAGAGGCTGCTTGTGCTGCCGTGTTCAGTGTTCTCAGTGAGGAGAGTAGCGAAGGTGCTGCAGTTAAGTTTTAAACTTGCCGGGTTTTTTTCTCAGCGCAAGCCCCTGCATCTCTGCTTTGATGTGAGTTGGCAAGTTGTCAAAAATTCCGGGCATTACTGAATGAATAATGCCCGGAATTCTGACCAATCAGAGAGCAGTGATTTCAGTAATGCCCGGAATTTTACTGCTTTAGCCTATAATTCTGATTATGGAATGTATTGTGTAACTTGATCAAGAAATGACACACCATACCAAATCTTGTGATCTTCTGCAGTCTTATCTATTCTGAAATGACCAATGGGATCAGTCTCCATAGATTTTGTTGCTGAACCTCTCATCTCACAGACATAATACCAAAATGTTACAGGTAGTTGTAAACTATTTGACTAAGATGACACATTTCCTTCCAGTTGTTTATAGTATCAGTTAAGCCACATGTAAGAAAATACAATAGACAGGTCTGAAGGTCATGAAGACAAACAAAGGCAAGAGGGACCCATATTTACAAAGGTCAGCAAAGTTTGGTTGTCTTCCCAACAACTTCATCAGGACCATCCTCTCCAAAATGAAGCCATATGTTTGTGGGACCATTTCCCATTGTAAGACTGTTCAGGTGAATATTATTCTCTCTTGGAGATTAAATCCTTATATTGCGATCTATAGATACTAATTGTGTTGTCAAATTTGCCTGTTAGCTTTTCACTAAGCTTTATTTGCATGTCTATCCCTAATAATATACATTTGTTTCAGATTTGAAATATTCATCATTAGCCATTATTTGTAACAGGTGTATTGAAGATTCAGTTTGTTCCAGTTTATTTAGATGAATAATATGTATGTTTCATTATATAGAAGTATTTACAGCGATGCATGTAAAATTTAAATTTCATTTTAAAACCATTTCCTTTTGGTCTAAAATATATGAGCTACTTGTATATCTGATAACGTGCTTAAAATGTAGCACTTTCTATTTAAGTCTCAGCCTATGTGATATGTTTATTTTTATTTAACTAATGTGTCGGCTTGATTACAGCCACACTCAGCTGTGTCTGATGTGTTTTTTTTTAATTATTCAGCACATTATAAGGTGCTCGCTTCCTGCTAGTCCCATACTCCTTGAGAAACACAAATAGTTGCGTGAAACGCGCGAGGGGACTACCCTGTCATTCTTCACCACTCACTTATGCTCTAAATAAAGTCTTTTTCAATTTGCCATGCCTGGGTACCCTGCTTTTTGAAATTTCCTATTTGAGGATTGCCCGGACAACGTTTGAGTTCCCTGAATTTCTTTCAACCTTGCTTGCTGATCTCTCGATCTCGGCGGCACCACAGGGGGAAGGAGGTATCTGTATTCCGCGGACGTGCAGTCTCTATATCCACCAAACAGCGGGACAATGAGGACAACAAGGATTCAAAACAGGAGGTAAGAAGGCTTTTCCTTACCTCCAATATCCTGCACTTAGCCCTTAGAAGCCATCACAGTCTGTTTATATTTGTCGGAGTTACACTGTGGTCAAGAGCAGATCGGTTGCCTTACGTCTATATCTCCAGAACACAAAATTGCTCCCGTTCAAACTCTGCTCATACCCTCCCCCCACCCCCCCCCCCCCAACCGGGCACATTGACTTCATAATTGTTTGGACGCATACCAGAGCGCACGATGGTGTTATTCTTTAGGTGAATAGCTCCACTGCCTCTACTATGTACTATGTTTTAAGAATCACAACCAGGTCTCTGTAGCAGTGTTTTCAAACTCTAGTCCTCAAAGACCCCCAAAAAGTCCAGGTTTTAAGGATATCCGTGCTTGTGCACAGGTGGTTCAGTCAAAACCATTGAGCCACTTGTGCTAATGTGAGGATATTCTTAAAACCTGGACTGATAGAGGTACTTGAGGACTGGAGTTGGGGACCACTGCTCTAGGGTCCACCTTTCGACTGTCAATGGTGGTGAACTCTCTGATATGCTCCCGTTTTTCCTATATAGGCTTCTTTACTAAAGATTCCATAACACCTGCTGCTCTGTCATTAACAGCAGGATCTCACCCTCATTGCAACAAACCTTTTGAGTGTTTGTGTGAGGAGAGTGTGCTTAGTCAAAAAACAAGCAGTGGGAACTTTATTCTGCTTCAGCAACATGATGCAATGGCAACTCTATACATATCAATCAACAAAGAACTGCAGACCAAATCGAAGCATAAGCAAGACAGACCACAAGAGGGCCGCTGAGAAGACTCTGTAACCACAGTGCGCATACACATACATGCTCATGGGTAATATAGCGAAAATTACTAATTTGCTTATAAAGAGAAAAGGGGCAGACTTCACTACACTAATAAACTAGATAACATTGAACCCTGTTGAAATAGGGTGCACGAGAATAATGGACTTGCCCTTAAAGTCCTACGGTAAGGTTTTGCAATGAGGTATTATTTATTTGCAATCATATTTAAAAATACAATTACTTTTTGCACAAAATGTACTTTATCTTCAATACTTTACAAGCGCTGGAAATTCATACTGTTTACGATTTACTAATTTGCATGCTTATTTAAATGTTAGCCGAAGAGGCATTTGCAGTGGGGTTTTTCATACCGGGTCAGCCAACTCTACATCCTTTATTATTAGGGTGAAGAAAGCTGTGACACTTTTCATAACTTTCCAGAGTTGATTCAAATAGTATCATTAGGGGCACATGCATTAAGTACTGCTACAGGATATTGCACCTGTTTCTGCGTTAACTCCGATTCAATTCAATGTGAACAGGTGTGATAACCTGTACTGGCATCTGATGCATGTGCCCCTTAATGAGACGTTTATCACAATATAAAACTGTTAAACTGAAGTATGAAACTCACTGGGTTTTCTGTCCGAAGGGTTTATGAGCCTCATCCCCACGACGTCATTGAAGTCTTCTTCTTCGTTCCTTCCTCCAAACACAAATAGCTTTTTGATTTCACAGAATATGAAAAATATAATAAAGATACAAATATGTATTAAAATACACACTTATCTATTGTTTTGGGACTTGCAGAGAGGATGAAGAAGGAGCAAAGGCTGTCCCTGGGAATCAAGGAAGCAGAGACATTACAAACAGGTATTCAGCAGCGATAGATGGGCAGAACTATAAAAGAATACACACGTTCCTAAACGCTTAAACACATATTTAAACATAGCTGTGCTCCAACAAATGTATCAGAAAGATTTAAAAAATGGGATTAGGATTTTGCAAAACAAACAAAATAATCTTTTTTTTTTTTATTGAAACGGTATGTCAGCCAATAACTATTACATCAGAAAAATAAAGAAAACAGTATAACAGGCCAGTGTAAACTATAGGTGGTATTGTGGTAACCTGATGCAGAGAGTCAAAAGAAGCAGCTTCCACCACTGAAATAGCTTTACTCACTAATACATTTTGCAATACATTTTGGATAATAACTTTTATCTCAATAAATTATCGGAGTTGGGTGCGGGCCTTTAATGTTTAATGGCCTTTAATCTGCAGTCAACATTTATAAAAGATCCCCAAATAGTATATAATGGGATAGCACTCAGATGTAGGAAAATAATGTCTATTTTCTGAGCTGGAAGTTTTGAGGTTATTGAGATTAGTAGACAATTTTTTAAACCAGTAACAGCAGAGCAGTCATGCCGAAGACATAAAATCCCAATTACCACTATTTTACAAATATATGTACAGTAAGCAGTGTATAAAAGGATGCAACCCAAACACAGTAATGTTTATGAACATGAATAGAATTGTATATATTTTAAGTTGTACCCTGTAGTTTTTAAAAAAAAATACAAAACTTAGGGACTGATTCAATATGTGTGGAAGTTGCCGATTGGGAATTTCTGCTGAAAACAACCCAATTGATATCAAGGGGGAACTTGAAATGGCCCAATCAGCCGCTTTGGCACATGTAGAGTCAGCCCCTTGGTCTGCTTTTATATATAGACAGGTTTCACACAATATGGGCCTTATTCAGAAAGCCTCGATAAGGCCCTTATTGAGCACTTATCGACCAAAATGGCTACTGGTATTCAGATAGCCTCGATAAGTGCTCGATAACGGCCTGTATCGACGCAAAATTTTATCTCGTCCGAAATTCGCTGACTGAGCAGCAATCAGGCCCTTATCGACCATTTTCGGTAGGGTTGATAAACTCCCGCTATTCAGAGACCCGCGAGTCGGATGTCGCGGCCCATCGCAGGCCATCGCAGGCCTAAAAAAACAATTTTCTCCTCAAATCCAATTCCCCACAAAATTGTTGGACAATTGGTGGGGAGATGGCCTCGATGAGCTGCGATGAGTCGGGACTTAGAAGAAATCAGGCCCCTTTCCTGCCTCGGATTGATGCCGGGGGTCTCCGGAGCTGATAGCTATTAATAGCAGCTCCGGACCCCCCCGGCATGCATCCGAGGCAGGAAACATGCATGTACAGCAACTTCATTACCTTAGCGGCTAACCGCTAAGGCAATGAAGAGGTTAAACACCCGTACCAGGCTTACTGTAATAAACATAGAGTACAATGCAATACTGTGGCTAGCGGGGGTGAGTGAAGGGGGAATTTGGCCCTTAGTGGCTGTTTAGGCATTGCGGGGGGGTTGCGGGGGGGAGTTAACCCCTTCATTACCTTAGCGGTCTAAACACCCATCCTTAGGGCTAATACCCCCTTCACTCACCCGTGAGGCCTAAGCACCCACCCCAGACTGACTATATCCACCCTGTACCCATTGAGTAGTACAGTATAGTGGTACATCATACCCATATAATAATAATATGGGCATGATAAGCCTCTATAGCACTCAATGGGCACCCTAATAAAAATACAGTAATACACAAGACACACAGTATTAAAACCTAACTTTACTCCCAAAAAACACACTTCACTAAATAAAATCAGTAGCCAGCTAATCCAATCAATAGAAGCAATTACAACATCAACAATGAATTAATTAAACCATTACCCAATCAAACCAATTAATCCCTAAAGCAACTCAAAATGAATAGTAACACTAACCAATGTAAACAATGAATTAATCCTACATTAATTAATGTAACCATTAAAAGACAAATAAATACATTAAAACTATCTCAGAAATATCCATAAAACACATTAGCTAACATAATATAACATTAAGTACAAGCGAACACCAATCGCAAACCTTTTCTTACATTAACCATAAACAAACAATCACATCCAAATCAATAACTGCAATAACAAGCGAGAAATGCCCCCCAAATATTGGCATAATAATGTATTAATCTGTACCATAAAGAGGTACCGATTAATATATTATCAGTCAATGTGCATGACACAGAAAATAAAAAATCACATCCAAAGAATAAACCTGTAAAAAGAGACATTTACAAACATTTAATATGTTACTTACCATTAGAAGCGGTGGCCCTCCGACTCCCGGGGTAACAGGAAGCTCACGTACATTGAAGGCCTCCAACAGCATCCGATGCCATCCGCCATCAGGATCCGGCTCAGGTACCCCAATCTTCTTTTTTCTTTCTTTACTCACCGTCTTCTATCTTCATCTGTAACCATTTCTTGTTCTTCTTTATCTTCTTTTTCATCTGTCAATCCATAAAACCCCATGTTAAATCCCAGCCGATGCTGTCTCGTCGGCTTCTTGGGCTCAAATGAGGCGTCACGGCCTTAAATATGGCTTGTGACGTCACATTTACCCTCACAATGGTTAACAGCCACCTGATTGGCTGTTAAAACCATGTGCAGACTTAATTTTTTTTTTTTGCCGTGACGTCACTTAAAGGGAATGATGCCAGCCAATCAGAATGGCTGTGCTTCCTTTACCTTTAACATGACGTCGGTAAATCCAAGATGGCCGCTGTGTCACAAGGTATTTCAGCCAATCAGCATGTGGAATTGGTTCCCAGCATCGGCTGGGATTTAACATGGGGTTTTATGGATTGACAGATGAAGAAAGAAGATAAAGAAGAACAAGAAATGGTTACAGATGAAGATAGAAGACGGTGAGTAAAGAAAGAAAAAAGAAGATTGGGGTACCTGAGCTGGATCCTGATGGCGGATGGCATCGGATGCTGTTGGAGGCCTTCAATGTACGTGAGCTTCCTGTTACCCCGGGAGTCAGAGGGCCACCGCTTCTAATGGCTTCTAACATATTCAATGTTTGTAAATGTCTCTTTTTACAGGTTTATTCTTTGGATGTGATTTTTTATTTTCTGTGTCATGCACATTGACTGATAATATATTAATCTGTACCTCTTTATGGTACAGATTAATACATTATTATGCCAATATTTGGGGGGCATTTCTCGCTTGTTATTGCAGTTATTGATTTGGATGTGATTGTTTGTTTATGGTTAATGTAAGAAAAGGTTTGCGATTGGTGTTCGCTTGTACTTAATGTTATATTATGTTAGCTAATGTGTTTTATGGATACTTCTGAGATAGTTTTAATGTATTTATTTGTCTTTTAATGTTTACATTAATTAATGTAGGATTAATTCATTGTTTACATTGGTTAGTGTTACTATTCATTTTGAGTTGCTTTAGGGATTAATTGGTTTGATTGGGTAATGGTTTAATTAATTCATTGTTGATGTTGTAATTGCTTCTATTGATTGGATTAGCTGGCTACTGATTTTATTTAGTGAAGTGTGTTTTTTGGGAGTATAGTTAGGTTTTATTACTGTGTGTCTTGTGTATTACTGTATTTTTATTAGGGTGCCCATTGAGTGCTATACAGGCTTATCATGCCCATATTATTATTATATGGGTATGATGTACCACTATACTACTCAATGTGTATAGGGTGGGTATAGTCAGTCTGGGGTGGGTGCTTAGGCCTCACGGGTCAGGGTGGGTAGGTGATTAAGGGTTTAGGGACCATTAGAATGTATTTTTTTTCAATATATGCTTTCTGGCAACGGAGGACAGAGGGACCTGCTGTTGTGGTAAGTATAACTGTATTTATTTATTTTATTTATGTATGCGACTGCAGTGTTTAATAATGGGCAAATAATATATTATCCATATCTGGATAATAGTTAATTTGCCCATTACTGTACTGTATGGATTTGGGCAGGGGGGGGGGGGCGTGTATTGATGTGTTTTTACATATTTATTTAAATATCCATTCCTTTAATAGTGTAGAGGTGCAGGGGGTCTCCGGAGCTGAACCACGTTGGTTTTATGTCCGGGGACCCCCTGCTTCCCAAGATACAGGCCCCTTTATGGGGTGCCGGTATCCCTCTGCATTGAAATGTCCCGCGTCACGTGACCGGGACATTTCCTTGCATAGGAGATACCGGCACCCCATAAAGAGGCCTGTATCTCGGGAAGCAGGGGTCCCCGGACATAAAACCAACATGGTTCAGCTCCGGAGACCCCCTGCACCTCTACACTATTAAAGGAATGTATATTTAAATAAATAAATTTTGGGCGACATTTCCGCTGGGAGAGGCGGCTCTCTCAGAGCAGCTCTCTCTGCAACAGAAATGAATCGCTGGTTTTTGCCTTTTCAGAGGTTCGATGTTCTCGCTGGCAGCAACTCGCCAGTTGTGGGCATTTTGCTATCACAGGTATTCGAGCCTTTCTGAATACCGTGATAGCAACGCCCAATAAACATTCATTTTAAATTCCCTGGCGAATTTTTTTATGAATGTTCTCTGAATAAGGCCCTATGTCACTGGTTCACTGCTCTCCTTGCTAAACATATTGAGGACTAGGAAAAAGTCAGTATTTAAATGTAACAAAGAAAAATGATACCGGGCGCTTCTAATAGTGAACTAATTAAAGTGATATAAATTACTAAAGTGATATATAAATGTGAACTTCAAAGAATATATAAATAAATATAGTGAATACAATATCCTTCACCAAAAAAGTGAATAATATAAACAGCAGCTCTACACTCCAGAATTCTTGCGATGTCTTCCAGGTGGGGGGAGTGCTCAGATCTCGAGATAATATGCAGGGAAAAAAGTTGAAGAAATAATAGTGCAGACCAATAAATGAATTAATGTATGTGCAAACAATAGTCTCTAAATACTGTAGGTATCACTCACAATAAATGGAATAGTAACAGACCTGTCAGAGATCCTTCTCTCTCTGACAAGAGCCCTTTGATAATGGAAGCCCTCTGATGCTGGTATTGCTAGAGCTGTATGTCAGGTGGGCTAAATGTAACCTGCCCTTCAAATCCAATTTAACTGGTACTGTATATCTAAACTTGCATTTACAATTAAATGGACGCACAACTAGTCTTAAGATATAGAAAGCCACAGCCAAAGGAAAAGTAGAATAAATCAATCTAATAACAGCATGTACGAATGCCACAATTTTAGCAGACTCTATATAGTTTATTAAAAAGATCATTTATTTTGCAACAAACATTGTTATAACCTACCTCCGGTGCGGGGATCGGCCCAGCTTTCAATAGAGCTCCGCGCAATCGGGAGTGTGGGGGCGGCAATGTTGTTAAGTGCGCATGCGCAGTGTCAGGAGTGCGGCTGCCATCATGGAATGGCTCTGCATATGCAACAGCGGAACTACATGTCCCAGAATTCTTAATTGGGAGGGAAATATCACTGGGGACTGTCCTAGCTAATGGGACTCTGGCAGGAGGAGGAACAGGATATCCTCCACGTTCTGAGAGCCCGCGAAGTGAGTCTAGCAGGAGCCGGAAGAGAGGACGAATGCGTCCAGGGTGCCAGCAGCCCTTGGACTAGGCCAGAACTTTGCCCCTAAGCCCCAGTCAGGCCCTGAGACACCCGAAGGGCAGTATTGCAGAGAAGGTCCAAGATAGGGACCATTCCTTTATTAGTATTGTTGCGCCAGTGGCGGACGGCCATGCAGCGATCTGCGACCAGGCTGCAGTATCCCAGAACACTTGGGTGAGACACTCCGGCTGGAGCTCACCCCACAAGGAGAATCGGGACCCTTAGGAGAGAGGTGAATTGTGTCAGAGGCTCCGCTGCGTGGGACCCACTTCAAAGCACCGTGCCAAGCAGCATCTGGGTACTGGATTACCCAGACAGGTACCCAACGTGCACCAACATCTGCAGGGGGTAGCACCACCTCACATTTGGGTGGGATTGCTGGGACGGACACCAGGGATTACTAGTGCCACAGCACCCTCAGTACTTTGGGTGAAGCACTAAGTGTTGGGGTCACTGCACTATACTGTGTTACATAGTAGTGTGTGTTATATGTGTAGTATTGTTACAGCAAAGACCAGTTACATATATTGTGTTGTGTTATTGCTTACTGTGGTTGTATTGGTTCCTGTGAGAGGTTACCCCGCCAATGCTGGGATCCCTCATAGGTGGAGGTGCTGTGCACAAGGAGATAGAGCTCACTCCAGGCTCCCATAAGTGGAGGCGTAGGCCTAAATGAGCATACAGGTACAGCAGCACGCATAGTTGACCGCATGTTTCCCTTGGCCATAGGGAAAGGGGGCTACATAAGTTTAACCAAACTGCTCTGGTGTGAATTTACCCGCATGCAGGTCATTTACTCAGAGCACTAATACAGTTTTTAAATGCTACATTGAGCTCTGGCAACTCCGGGCTGCTAAATACAGATGTATTTGCATGTTTTTCTTGCAACAACAACAAAAATATGGCCAGTGGGCTCCCTAAATAGAAAGATGCAAAGTATGTCATGCTCTTTCTTTCTATTCGGCTTCTGGAGTGCTTTGTTTTCTGGGGGGAAAATATAATCTCCCACAAACTGCAGTTCTGCGAGCTAAAGGTAGCGTGGTTCTGCTCTGGAGGTAAACTACTTCAGTTTTTTTTTTACAAAAATAATAAGGGGCAGCGTGAATTATTGTCCTTGTAACAGCCCATTGGACCCACTTTATAGCACTATATTTAAGACGTTGTAAATTGGGGAATTTCTGTTGTATGCTTTAATAATGTAAATCCTGCCGTTTTTATTTTTTGTTTATTTCTTTGTTTTTCTGCTGCTTTCTCTTTGATATGTAACCTGTTAAGCCTTAAATGTTATGGTCAATATATAATGTTATTATGCTATGTGCATTTTGGAGCTCTATCATGGAGAATGTTCTTTTGACGGCTTTACTAACAACGGTGGAGCACTTGCTTTTATTTATGGAGTTCATTATATGTAATCCCATGATAGATTTCCGCATATTCTCACATATTTTTACTTTCTGTTGGTACTGTGTACTAAATCACATTTATTGACTACTTCAACAGGCCTCCAAAGAGATGCGTTATGGCTGGGATTCACTAAACGCTGATGTGGGTATCTCACCCCAACCCAGTGTTTACTGCCATTGACTTGAATGGCAGGTAACACAGGATGGAGCTCTGATACCCATTATTGGAGCTTAGTGAATCTCAAGCCTACGTTGCTATCTAACCACCTTCTCCTCACATGCTCTTCCATATAACACTATGGCTGCAATTCACTAAGCTACGATGTGGGGCATCACACCACGATCTGGCCTTAACTGTCATTGGGGCCTATGCAGAGAGCAGCGAATTTGAAAAATGGCGAATTTATTAAAAAGTAGCTTTTTTGGAGAGTTTTATTCTCCATATGCAGAAAAGTGGGAATTCTGCTATGTTTAACATGGATGCGTCTGGCGAGTTTAAATTGGCGAGATGCGCGCTTCAGAAACTTGTAAAAACAAATGCGCGCCTTTTTTTTTCCCTTTGCAATGGCCGCGAGCGGCCGCTTCTTGCCAATTTTTTCTGGCGAGGGAAAAAGGAGACAATAGCGCCATTTTATTGGCGCGAACAGCCGCTAGATGCCGTTCGCGGCTCTCTGCATTAGGATATTTGTAAAACTGGCGAGATTGAGGTTTTCGCCAGCCGCGAGGCGAGTTTTACAAATAGAAAAGAAAAATTGGCGCGTTTTTCGGAAATCTCCATTTTCTGCTGTTTTCTGCGCGATTATCTCCAAAAAATGGCGAATTTCGAAAATTCGCTGCTCTCTGCATAGGCCCCATTGTCTTGTATGGCAGTTAACCCTGGATTGGGTTTGATACTCTGCATCAGAGCTTGCTGAATCTGGCCCTATGTGTCGAATACTTAAGTGTTGCAGGTCATGCAATGTTGAATGCAATTGTGACGGGTACAGTGTATAAACTTACATGGCTGTGTAGCACAAAAGCTGTATGGTTATATCTGCATGCTGGAGGGACCCCAAAATAAAGTGGCATCTTCCATTTCATCTTTGCTGTAAAATAAAAGTAGATGTTACTTTTCAATACAGAGGAACATTTTTGAAATAAGCTTTTATTCTGATGGGGGTATGGTCCTAATTCAAAGTCCAAACAGAGCATGGGGATATGGTGCTTGGATCAGGGGTTCATTCTCTCATAATAAGTTTCAAAAAAGCAATTAAAAATGACTACTGGAGTGTACAATTCGCAAGTTTCAAAACAGGTCTGCAACATGGTCTTTCCTAATTATCTCTTAGCATAGTGCTTCCATTGCAGCCAGGGATTCTGGGTACTTATATGCAAATGAGCACTCAGTGCATCACTCTTTACTTCTAGTCCATTTTTTTTAAACATGGATCCCTATAAGCTTATGCCTGCCGTATAACACAGGCTGTGATGAAAAAGCTGCGTAATATTTTTATTTGCTGTACACTGTACTGTGGAGGATTTCTGTCACTTTTTTTTTTACCCACCGTAACTTTTTTAATGTCTGGTTAAAACAGAAAAAGTTACTTTGATCAGCACTTACATCATACTCAAGAGAAACGTAGGGGATGTAAACCTTTGTATGAGTTCTGACATGTATGCATTGGGTGAAACACATTTAATTTACCATCTCCCTACCCCCAATGTAGGACAGAGAGTGTATCTTATCTTATTACAAAAGATGTTTTCACGTACACCGTTTTAGATGAGAGACAGAACCAGTAGAAAATTGGCTAGTGATTAGCATTTGTAACACAGAAACTGTCTGTCCATTTTGGGAGTATGATCTTTGATGAAACAGTATATAGCATAATACTATCAAAAGAAATATTGCTGCTTGAAAAAGGCACCTCCAGAGAACGGTATTCAACAATAAATAAAATAGAAAGCAATTGTTTGTTAATCCTGACAAAAGATCTCTTTATAGGGCCCTAAACATTGTTTTGTGTTTTCAGTGCACAATATATTGCAATTACTACTGCTTTAGTTTTTTTTAATGATTTTTACCGTAATTTTATGCCTAGCCCGTTAAATGTGTGCTTGTCACATTCTAGAATGACAAATAAAAGAACAGTTGGTCATGTGAAACAATGCATGCATGCATTTCTATTGTTTCCTTTTTGTTGAATAGAGTATTTTCTAATTAGACAAAGTATCAAATATGTTATATTTTAGTGAACACATTTTGTTTGTTTACTAAAAAAGCAAAAAGTGGTAAATTATGAATGAATAAGTCAATGTAATCAGAATTTCTACAGAAAAAAAGTCAAATTCTAATGAATAGTTCTAATGATTAACCATACTCCCTTAGCTGAATGTACCAAAATAGTATAAAATACAATAAAATTATGTCTTACATTGGGTTTTATGGTTTCTTTTTTTAAAGTAAATGACAAGAGGTCACACTTTCACCTATATTTCTTATCTCCCTTTCTCTAATTGGCTACTGCGCTCCTTCCTTTATCCCACTTAAATTAGTTTATGATGTTCACTAATTTCACCATGGTGACGCATAGAGGTTGCCTTAGCCCAGTGGTTTCCAACCTTTTTTGGTGAAGGAACCCTATGTGAAATTCTGAGGGACCCCAACCCTCCCTAATAGTGCATCTGGATAGGGCCACCATTGTCTCAAAGGAGGCAGACAAGAAACCACAATTTAAAGATCAGGAAAAATTTTCCCACATTCATAACTCAATTTAGTGGTTTAGCCCCAGTCATATCCCAAGTGTTCAGGAAACATTGGGGGATTCTCCTAAAAGATCCAATTTTAAAAACTTGTCTCCCCGATAGACCTCAAATAATATACAGACGAGCCAAGAATTTTAAATCCACTTTGTCCCCAAGTTGCCCTTTTGACAACCTTCGGGACCGCCATGTCACATGGCTTAATAACCGTAAGGGCTATTATATTTGCCTTAAATGCATTGGATGTAAATATAGCAAAAAGAGCAAACAGTTTACAGTAAATCTAATGTAACTGGTATCAGTTATGATATTGAAACATTTATCAACTGTAAAACCAACTTTTGCGTATATCTTTTACAATGTCCATGCGGATTACAGTATGTTGGCCAGACTGGGAGACCTCTTAAGCGATGATTCGCTGAGCATATATATAACATCAAGAGAGGTCTCGAGACAGATAGTGTCTCTAATCATTTTAAATTAAAACACAACCAAAATCCAGATGGCCTTATCTGCATGGGCATTGATAACCCCAAGGTTAATTGGTGTGGGGGTGACAGACTAAACATTGTGTCCAGATGTGAAAATGATTGGATTTACATGTTAAAAACCTTATCCCCCTTAGGGTTAAATATTGAGTTTGAACTAGCGTCCCTTTTAAAAGATCCTTAAATTTGTATTATGGATTTTATCAATTTCATTCCATCAAGTGTATGTAAATTCATTAATGTGTTTTAATGTATTTTTATGCTTAAATATGTTTTATTTTATTATTGTTATTGTTCACCCTGTTGTGTGTATTCACAGTCATGTGTTCACAGACATAATTGACCCCATTTGCAATCTGTAGTCAGATTGCTGATATCTGTCTGTCACACTGCCTGTCAGTCACTCCAACGTACCAGCCCCTTTGTGGGAGGTGTTTTTACTATAAAAATGATGCTCTGACTAAGCTCCACCATCCCCTGAGGAAGTGATGTTCCGTCACGAAACGCGTAGGGAAGAGGAGCTTAGTACTGTGTGGGCCTGTTCAGCCACTGTTGCCGCCCGACGCTGGAGGTGAGACGCCGGTCGCTGACGTCATCATCGGCGAGCCGTGGAAGTTCTCGTGCGCGCCAGCCGGTCGGTTTCACTGCATGTTGTGGACGGCATCCGTGAGTTGTTCAGCGACCACGTACACATTGTAGGTGTGGGTAGTTTTGCTGTTTTTTAAATTAAAGGTGTTGTTTCGTATTACACTAGGCTGTGTCCTTTTCCCTTTATCACTGGGTGTCGCTGTCATTGGTGTAATCTGTGAATTTTGAGGATCATCTGAAGGGAAATCATCCGGTCAGACCACGTGGGGACCGTGGAAGATTGAGGTGAAGACACGGCACAAGAACAGATTCTTTCCTCTGTCTGAGCAAGATTCATTTCTTGTGAGTATGGTCTATTATGTTCTAGTTATATGTCCCTGTTTTAGGTACTGCGCAATTGGTGTGTCCTCTGTTTATTTCTCAGGATTACCTCAGGATTGGAGATACCTCACAGGGACCCATTCATCTGTCCAGGACTTCTTTTGGTTATTCCAACAGTCCACTCCAGATTTCGCCCTATACCCAAGGACTATCTTTTGGACTATGATATCTTGGACATTATATCATATCAGCGCCGGAATACGCATATTTTGTGTTTGCTACTTTTTCCAACAGGTCCTGGGATCATCTGTTTTATGAAGTTCCCCTTGGCAGCTTTTTTGCTATTAGCACATGATCACATCACCATTAACTTATTAATTTAAGGTCAATTAAGGTTGTTTCTCACTATTTAGTTCTAATTAGCACATCACATTATTTGGTTTAGGTTAGCGCTTGATGAGAGATTATTTAGTTAGTTTGTTTGTGAGGTCAGATGCATTGTAAATTCTTCTGTATTTGGTACAATTTTCAAATGACCTGAAAATTGCAGGGAACCATTTAGGAATGTCTGGGGAACCTATGGGTTTCTAGGAACCCCTGTTGAAAAATACTGCTCTAGCATTTTAGTGTTGCATACCTTGTCAGTGATAGTCTAAACCAGGGGTGCTCAATGTGACGATGCTCCTCTCCGATCAGGAAGCAGACCCGAGGGCTGAGGTAGTGATGCCAATTAACCGGGAGAGGCCCAGGGACAGAGTCCTGTTAGAGTATCCATGGTCGGTAAGCAGGCAAAGGGTCAGGGTAGGCAGCAGTGGTGCAGAATCCAGGCAACAGGCAAAAGGTCAGGGCAGGCAGAAGGCAGCGAGGTCTGGGTCACGGTCTGGGGTCAGGAACAGGGAAGCCAAAGGGATAGGCAAGCCACAGCAACAGGCTAGCCTCTGGAATAGGGAATAATATAAAAGAGAGAAAAGTTGCGCCAAAAGTGGGTTATCCTACTGTTCAGTATGTAGCTTCAGTCTTTGTACAATGCAGCTCCGCAGCCTGAGTCTCTCAGAGGTGATTCACCAACCTCTATGTAGATACTGGTAGAAAAAAGGGGGTCCTCTGGCGCGTTGCTCTGCTTGTGGCTCCACGGCGTTTAAAGCATATAAAATAAGGGAGAGAAGAGAGGGGACCACAGTAAGGGACCAACACAGTGGTTATACACAGCTCTTCGTTTTAATAAAGGGGGGGGGGGGGGAGTAGGGGTGGTTAGAAGATCAGTGGAGGTTGAAAGATAATGCTGAATGAGAGGAGACACACTTACATCAAAATGTCTAATATCTTGAGTTGTTGTACAGTCATATAAAGAGAAGAGTACAACAACTCAAGATATTAGACATTTTGATGTAAGTGTGTCTCCTCTCATTCAGCATTATCTTTCAACCTCCACTGATCTTCTAACCACCCCTACTCCCCCCCCCCTTTATTCAAACGAGGAGTTGTGTATAACCACTGTGTTGGTCCCTTACTGTGGTCCCCTCTCTTCTCTCCCTTATTTTATATGCTTTAAACGCTGTGGAGCCACAAGCAGAGCAACGCGCCAGAGGACCCCCTTTTTTCTATCTGGAATAGGGAAGCCACGGGGAAGACTCAGGAACGGGGTTGACTCAGGAACGGGGAAGACTCAGGAACGGGGAAGACTCAGGAACGGGGAAGACTCAGGAACGGGGAAGACTCAGGAACGGGGAAGACTCAGGAACGGGGAAGACTCAGGAACGGGGAAGACTCAGTAACTATAGCCCAGGGTGGCCAAGAACACAATGAAAAGTATACAATGCTCGGGCAGGGTCTGGAAGTCACTGGCTGCTATTTAAGCCCTTGAACAGGTGCAGCTAATATAGCAGGTTGGACGTAATCAAAATGTCCACAGCAGCCAGGTAAGGGCGGGTTTAAGCCAAAGCCTGGATTGGAACCCTTACACTCAACTCCAGTGCTCAGGACCCCTCCCCCCAACAGGTCAGGTTTTTAGGATATTCCAGCTTCAGCAAAGGTTGCTCAATCAGAGGCTCAGTCAAAGACGAAGCCTCTGATTAAGCCATCTGTTCTGATGCAGGGACTGATTGAGCCACCTCTGCTGAAGCTGGGATATCCTGAAAACCTGACCTGTTGAGGGGCTTGAGGACTTGAGTTGAGCACCCCTTGTGTAAATGTCTGAATAAGAGGAATATTAGGCCTACTGGAGTATTCCAGGATTGAGATATTATACAGCCCTCACTGGATTCACTGTTCAAGTGGTTTCTTTCAAGAACAGAAGATTATTATGACAATGTCTGCCATTCTCTAAATCTTTTATTGTATTCAATTATTACATAATTTATTGTGTTACTTCATTGTAAAATGTAAAAGACCATCTAGTGCTTTGTTAACCCCATCATTGTAGTACAATGAGAGTTATTTAGTCATTTCAATGCACACCCGCTATTCACTACTGGGGTTTAAAGATTTGTAAAACAGATTGTAGTCATGTTTGTAGCAAATGTTTGTAAGCAACGCTACATAGATATTTTATATGTTCTTGCCCAGATTCTTTCATCAGGAAACAAATTCCTTTTGCACACAGCACTGAATTTACCCTTGTATTGACATATATTCTTTGATCAACATTGTTTTTATTTTATCATGTAAAGCACTAAGTACACTCTGTGTGTTATAAAAGGCTAGAGAAATACAATGCAAAACAATTCAGTATAGCTCTGCACAATATAGAGCTATATTTATACAATTAACAAGAAGGATAAAAAACAGACATGGCATATGTCCACATTTCAATATTTGCTATTAGATTATAATAAAATTTATTGTGGTGTAGCAAAATTTATACAATTAACAAGAAGGATAAAAAACAGACATGGCATATGTCCACATTTCAATATTTGCTATTAGATTATAATAAAAATTATTGTGGTGTAGCAAAGTTACATTTGTACTGTACATGTCTTAGTAGTAACAAAGGAGGGAGAGGGAATAGGTGGTAGATACCTTTTTATTGGACCAACAAGAAGTTGAAATGTTACAAGTTTTCAAACCTGTATATGTATGTATGATGTGTTTGTGAAGCATATATACAGTATGTATATGTGAGTGCATATATATGTGTACTCATGCACATTTGTACTTTTCCCTGATAACTATTTTATGTCTGGTGATCTATAAAGAATGTTATAGTGGTTTTTATATTGATAGATATTTTTTCACATTTACAGTCTTGTCTCACTCAACACCCCCTTCTCGTCTCCTATATATCTGTAACGTGTGCTCACCACAAACTGGACTAGACCACGAGGCTGAGGTGGGGATGTGTATAACAACTATGAGACCAGGTCCGGATTGCAGAGTCAGGGTTGTGTAGCTGGGTCAGGATAGGAGAGTACAGGTAGGTTGGGGTACTTGCTGTAGTCAGGGATTGGAGAGAGGAGTAGTCATAATCCGTAGCCGTGGTCGAGGAGAGAGCGGGAGTCCAAAAATAAGCCGAGGTCCAGGGATACAGAAGAGAGAAGTCCAGGTACGAGCAGGGGTCACAACGAAGGTCAGGCAAGGCACATCAACAGGCAACGATCAGTAAGCAGTAAACACGATAGGCAAACAATAGTTTATGCTCAGCAAGCAGCAGAGGGCTGAGTGAGCATAAAAGGGAACAGGAGCCAATAGGGAGGTAGCAGGGGTAGTGATGTCACATGTAGGCTGTGAGCTGATAGGAAGAAGGTGAATGGTTATCAGGTGAGAGACAACTGAGTTCGGTCCTGTCATTGCCTGCCACGCATCATACGCACGCAGGGGGGGGGGCGTGGTGTGAGGTGACTGTGACCGATGGACGGTCAGAATAGTGACGGGAATCTCTGTACCTTCAAGTAGATTTCTTCACTCTTCTAAAGCCATCTTAATGGCGAGAAGTTCGCGATTTCCCACATCGTAATTTTGTTTGGTGGTAGAGAATTTTTTTGAAAAGAAAGCGCAAGGATGCCGTCTGGCTTGAGGGTTCTTTTTCTTGGACAGTACTGCCACCGCTCCCACATCAGAGGCATCTACCTCGAGTGTGAAGGGCAGTCCTGGGTCTGGGTGGACAAGGATAGGTACTAAGACAAAGGCTTTCTTCAATTTTTCAAATGCCCTGGTAGCTTCAGGAGACCAGCACGCTGGATCGGCTCCTTTTCGGATTAGGGCCATAATCGGTGCAACCACAGAAGAGAAGTTTTGAATAAATCTCCGGTAATAGTTTGTGAATCTGAGAAACCTTTGTACGGTTTTGAGAGAGAAGGGACAAGGCCAGTCTATCACCGCTTTGACCTTGGCCAGGTGCATGGCGAGTCCCATGTCGGAAAGGATGTATCTCAAGAATGAAGTCGACGTCTGGTAATTGAAATTTGGCAAAAAGGTGATACTCTAGCAATCTTTGAAGGACCTCCTTCACGTGTCCCAGATGCTCATGTGTAGTTTTAGAAAAGATCAAGATGTCATCCAGATAAACAATTACGTGTTGATCAAGAAAATCCTTGAAGATATCATTCACGAAGTCCTGAAACGCTGCAGGTGCATTGCACAGGCCAAAGGGCATCACCACGTACTCATAGTGACCATCCCGAGTGTTAAAGGTTGTCTTACACTCGTCTCCTTGATGAATTCTTACAAATTTATACGCTCCTCGCAGATCCAACTTGGTAAAAATGGTAGCACCTTGTAGTCTGTCGAACAGCTCTGAAATTAATGGGAGTGGGTAACGATTCTTAATTGTTATCTTCTGAGCCCAAGGTAGTCCATGCAGAGCCTGAGTGAACCATCCTTTTTATTTTACGGGGAAAAAAACGGCACCTGCAGGTGACGAAGACTTCCGGATGAAGCCTGTGAAGATTGAGATAATGTGTGTGGCTATCATCACCTCCATTTTGGCCTAACCGTATGCTTGTATGTATGCCAATTTGTTTCATTCGTGTATGAACTGTGAATGTCTGATTCTGCAGAGTATCGCTTCTGGATGTAACCCCCCCTTGTATAATTCCTACAAGGCAGGCAAGAATTGAAATAGCATTCGTAAGCAATTTCTCCTGTCTTAAGATATTCCTGCTGACCATAGTGTAGTTGTTCTCTACAGTACACATACAGGGCTGAACACAGTAACTCCTTTATGTCACAAGGTTAAGAGGCCCACATTATGGTAAATTATCGATAAGAATATAGCTTATGTAGCATATTTAGGTATCAACAAATATATTTTTGCATGTCATCATATCATCATTTATCTCTAAGCCAGCCCCCTTAAGGGGTGTATTACTCATTTTGAAATGCATAAAAATGTGATACTAAGCAATATGTCTTCACAGGCCTGAGTTCTTTCTTTGAATTCTTGTCTCCCAATTGTGCCCTGGTACAGATAAACTCACCTGTTACTTTGAACCCTTGACTCATTGATTTTATTTCTACGCTTTGACAAGCCCCTCTGAATGTTTTCTTGAATATACTGCTTCATGGCCTTGGTTTAGGGGGGAGACAGCAGATGAGAGCATCCTTTTGGGGGAATGGCGCCAGGCAGTAAATCGATGGGACAGTCATAGGAACGATGAGGTGGAAGTTCCTCAGGTTGAACCTTATCAAAGACATCTCGGAATTCCTTGTAGATCTCTGGCAGTTGCTCTTTACCCTGTTACGGTAGTGAGACCCCTGCTAGACCTTTGGAAGAAATTAAACAATTCTCTTGACACAGGAGACAATTCTCTCTGTCCAATCAATTTTCGCCAGTAGATAAACGGGTACCACCCAACTGCATAGGTTCCTCAACGGCGGAAGGTGAAGAATCCACGACTCCTGCTGGACGGGGAAAGAATGAGTATGTACTACGTTGGCACCTTCCTCTCTCCATCCTTCTCTCTTGAAGTCGTTGATCCATGCGTATGCATAGGGCCATGAGATCCTCTAACCACGTTGGGCGTTCTTGAGAAGCCTACTCATCTTTGAGGCCCTCGGACAACCCTTGCCAGAATGCTGCCATCAAGGCCTCATCATTCCAGCCGGTCTCAGTGGCTATGGTACAAAATTCGACCACGTAGCAGTATGGTCTCCCTGTGAAATATTTAAGAGAGTTGAAGTTGCAGTTACTTTGTGCCATGAGGTATCAAAGACTCTCTGTAATTCTCCGGTGAACCGGTTAAGGTCGGAGGTCAGGTCAGGTCTTTGCTCCCAGATAGGTGAGGCCCATGCCAGGGCGTCGTCCGTCAATAGTGAGACGATGTATGCCACCTTAGAGCTTTGACAAGGAAAGTGAGATGGTAATAGTTCAAAGTGTATGGAACATTGATTTAGAAATCCCCGACAGCCCAAAGGATCACCTCCATAGCGTTTAGGGGTAGGTAACTGTGGCTCCGAAGCCGGGGTCAATGGGGTGTGAGCAGGAAGAGAAGCTGCTTGAGTAGCAGTGGAAGGAGAGAGGCCTCTAATCTGGTCACTAATAGTGTGTAGAGAGTGTTGGAGCAGATCCATTCGCTGATCATTTTGTACCAGACATCTCTCTACTTGTTTGAACATGCCATCTTGTTCATATATTCGTTGACCCACCTCAGCGGGGTCCATGTTTTTTGGGCTGAGCATATTGTAATGTGTGTTCACAACAAACTGGACTAGACCGCGAGGCTGAGGTGGGGATGTGTATAACCACTGACCTACAACCACGCGACCAGGTCCGGATTGAAGAATCAGGCTTGTGTAGCCGGGTCAGGATAGGAGAGTACAGGTAGGTTGTGGTACTTGCCGTAGTCAGGGATTGGAGAGAGAAATGTGGTCGTAATCCGTAGCCGTGGTCGAGGAGAGAGCGGGAGTCCAGAAGTAAACCGAGGTCCAGGAATACAGAAGAGAGAAGTCCAGGTATGAGCAGGGGTCATAACGAAAATTAGGCAAGGCACAGCAACAGGCAACGATCTGTAAGCAGTAAGCACAATACACAAACAATAGTTTATGCTCAACAACCAGCAGAGGGCTGAGTAAGCATAAAAGGGAACAGGAGCAAATAGGGAGGAAGCAGGGGTAGTGATGTCACATGTAGGCTATGAGCCAATAGGAGGAAGGTGAATGGTTATCAGGTGAGAGACAGTTGAGTCCGGTCCTGTCATTACCTGCCGCACGGCGTGCATGCGCAGGGGGAGCATGGCGTGAGGCGACTGCGTCGCTGACGAGGTTGTCTGCGTTGTTAACATCACGGGAGCGAGGACCCGAGATATCCCTCAGAGTGCGGCGTGTAGGCGCAGACGGGGGTCTGCGTTCATCCCTGGTGTTCGTGTGTGACACGTCCGGGGGGCGGGGTTTAGCCGCGATCCTGACAATATCTAGACTGCCTTTGCATTTCAAAAGAGAATAGCCTTCTACACATGTCTACTATTCATTATCACACCAGGCTACCTGTTTCTACCTCAACTTATTTCACACTTCCTGTCTACATTTATTGTAACCAGATATCCCTATTGCATATACTGTATATAATATTGTGTTTCTGTATTTTGGCCATACCCGATGAAGGACCCTGAGAGGTTCGAAGTCTTGTAACATTTTAACTACTTGTTGTCCAATATAAGGTATCATACCCCATACTCCCTCTCCCTCCTTTATACTACATGCAATAAAGGACCAACACGGCAACCCACCCTTCTTTGCTTACATGTCCTAATAGAAGAATGTACTAGTGTTATTGGCCACACACTTTTTTAGTCTCTTACAGAATATTATTTGTGTCAATCACTTCCATTTTATGAAAAGTTACATTTACTACATTCAGATCTAATTGTGGTGTTTTTTTGTTTTTTTTAACAAACGCAAAGAGTTTGAGCAGATCGCATAATGTCTCAATGACAATGTATCAAGATTCTTTGCTCTAGTTTTGCTTCATGTGTGAAGTATCAATAAAAGGCACATACTACAATGTGATGTGTCAAATATTGTGTAACTGTGCAGAACATATAGCTTTTAATTAAATTAAAAAAAATACCAAATCTAATTTCTGAAAGAGAAAATTTGTGCACTACCACAAAACACACACACACACACACACACACACACACACACACACACACACACACACACGCACGCACGCACACACACACACACACACACACACACACACACACACACACACACACTTAGGTCTGGAAATAATTGGACACTGACACAATTTTCATAATTTTGGCTCTGTACGCCACCACAGTGGATTTGAAATGAAACAACCGAGATACAATAGAAGTGCAGACTTTCAGCTTTAATTCAAGGGGTTGAACAAAAAAATCGTATGAAACGTTTAGGAATTGCAACCATTTTCATACAGAGTCCCCTTATTTCATGGGCTCAAATGTAATTGGACAAATTAACACAATCATAAATACATTTTTCATTTTTAATACTTTGTCGAGAATTCTTTGCAGGCATTGACTGCTTGAAATCTGGAACGCATGGACATCACCAAACGCTGTGTTTCCTCCTTTGTGATGCTTTGCCAGGCCTTTACTGCAGCTGCCTTCAGTTGTTGTTTGTTCATGGGTCTTTCTGCCTTAAGTTTTGTCTTCAGCAAGTGAAATGCATGCTCGATCGTGTTGAGTTCAGGTGATTGACTCGGCCATTGCAGAATATTGCACTTCTTTGCCTTAAAAAACTCCTGGGTTGCTTTCACAATATGTTTTGGGTCATTGTCCATCTGTAAAGTGAAGCGCCGTCCAATCAACTTCGCTGAATTTGGCTGAATCTGAGCAGACAATATATCCCTATACACTTCAGAATTCATCCGGCTGCTTCTGTCTTCTGTCACATCATCAATAAACACTAGTGACCCAGTGCCATTGTAAGCCACGCATGCCCATGCCATCACACTGCCTCCACTGTGTTTTACAGATGATGTGGTAAGCTTCGGATCATGAGCCGTTCCAAGCCTTCTCCATACTTTTTTCTTCCCATCATTCTGGTACAGGTTGATCTTAGTTTCATCTGTCCAAAGAATGCTGTTCCAGAACTGGGCTGGCTTTTTAAGATATTGTTTGGCAAAGTCTAATCTGGCCTTTCTATTCTTGAGGCTTATGAATAGTTTGAACCTTGTGGTGAACCCTCTGTATTTGCTCTCGTGAAGTCTTCTCTTTATGGTAAACTTGGATAATGATAAGCCTACCTCCTGGAGAGTGTTCTTCACTTGGCTGGATGTTGTGAAGGGGTTTTTCTTTAAAATAGAGAGGATCCTAAAATCATCCACCACTGTTGTCTTCTGTGGACGTCCAGGCCTTTTTGTGTTGCAGAGCCCACAGTGCGTTCTTTTTTTCTCCGAATGTACCAAACTGTTGATTTGGCCACTCCTAATGTTCCTGCTATCCCTCTGATGGATTTTCTTTTTTTTGCAGCCTAAGGATGCCCTGTTTCACTTGCATTGAGAGCTCCTTTTACCGCATGTTGTGGGTTCACAGCAACAGCTTCCAAATGTGAATGCCACACCTGTAATCAACTCCAGACCTTTTACCTGCTTAATTGATGCTGAAATAACGAAGGAATAGCCCACACCTGTCCATGAAACAGCTTTTGAGTCAATTGTCCAATTACTTTTGGTCCCTTGAAAAAGAGGGGGCTACATATTAAAGAGATGTAATTCCTAAACCCTTCCTCCAATTTGGATGTTAATACCCTCAAATTAAAGCTGATAGACTGCACTTTTAGCCCATATTCATTATTTAACTGTAACTTTAATTTATTTTGGTACTCAGTGTCCAATTATTTCCGGACCTAACTGTAAGTATATATATATATATATATATATATATATATATATATATATATATATATATATATATATATATATATATATATATATATATATATATATACTTTGCTGTGGAGGGTTTTTGTCACTTTTTTTACTCACCATAACTTAACTAAGTGTATATACATATATATATATAAAACTGAAACCCTGTGGGTTTGTGCGTTTTCTGATTGTTGGCGGCCGTCCACACCTCTCGCTGGCGCGCTCTCCCATTGGCTGAGGGGCGGGGTTTGTGGGCCGGGGTGACATCACCAACAGGGGCTCACAGGCAATCTTCCTCCTCCTCAGTTGGCGCTTCTCCTCCTCACTGATCGGACCTACAGGTAACCTCCCCCGGCACTACTCCTCCTCACCCCGCAGGCCCCATACTAGCCACACTCAGCAGGGACCACCGGGGGGAAGGGGGGTGGGGAGGAGGGAAAGGAGTGCCGGGAACCGGGGGAAGAAATGACCACCCGGGGTGGGGGGGGAAGGAGCGCCGGGGACAGGGGCAACGAGTGCCGGGGACAGGGGGGGGGCAAGGAGCGCCGGGGACGGGGGAATGAGCTCCAGGGACAGGGGGGGTAATGAGCACTGGGGACAGGGTGGGATGCAGGGGGGAAGTGATGTGTGAGGTCCGGGGAGGGGATAGTGCTTTGAGGAGCAGGGGAAAAAATAATGATGTATGGTGCAGGGGGGGAGAGTGATGTATGGTGCAGGGGGGAGAGTGATGTGAGGTGCAGGGGGGATAGTGATGTGAGGTGCAGGGGGGGATAGTTATGTGAGGTGCAGAGGGGGAGAGTGATGGGAGGTGCAGGGGGGAGAGAGTGATGTGAGTTGCAGGGGGGGAGAGTGATGTGAGCTGCAGGGGGCAAGAATGATGTGTGGAGCTGTGAACGGAGGTAACTAGGGGGGGGGGACATAGCTGTGTGTCACGAGGGAGACTCCTGTAGCAGGTAGGACTCTGGTGGCCAGAACAGCGGGAGCAGGCAAAGATTGCTGGGGTCACGGGCTGAGGTCAGTAGCAAGCAGCAAGTCAGATCGTCATGGGAAAGCAGGGGTCGGTAGCAGGCAGCAAGCGGGATCATCATGGGAAAGCAGGGGTCGGTGGCAGGCTCATCATGGGACACACGCAGAGGTTCGGCAACAGGAAGGCAGGAGCAGGACAGGTGAGCAGGAACCGGGCAGGGGAGCAGGGACAGGTCTGGGAACAGGGAGCAGGGACTGAGACCTGGGAGCAGGGAACCAACAGGGATAAGCCAGATAACCAGCATGGGCCTTTACTATGAACAGAACTCAAATACAGAACAGGACTGGTACAGGAACAAGCTGCGGCAGAAGTATGGGCATAGACATGGAGTCTGACACAAAACAAAGGCAAGGCCCAAACAGAAAGCAGGAACTATAAAGGACAGAAAACGGGAGCAACGAGAGGAGACAAATAGACAGACAAACCCCAGAGCAGACAGAAAGCAGCAGCACACCCGGTGGACAAGGAAAGGAACTATGGTTAGAACAAGACATTGAGAACGCGGCAGCAATCCCGGTGGCCAAGCATGGGTACGGAAGGCTAGAATATGACACTGTGACTGGCAGGGGCCCGCAGCTGTGAATGAGGGAGGGGGAACAGAGCTGTGAGCGGCGGGGGACCGCATCTGTGAATGACGGGGGAGGGGGGAACGGAGCTGTGAAGGGGGACAGAGGTGTGAAGGGGAGGTAACACAGCTGTGAAGGGAGGGGAATCGGAGATGTAAAGGGGGGGCACAGCTGTGAATAGGGGGGGGCTGAGCTTGGAACAGGGGGAGAATGGAGCTGTGAATGCGGGGAGGGGAGCGAGAAAATTAAATCCCGGGCAACGCAGGGTATCTCAGCTAATATATATATATATATATATATATATATGTTGCATTGATAAATTACCCCAAAAAGTATAGCTTCCAACTGAGCAGACATTTTTTTTGTATTAAAACATTTTCAATTGCAGTTTTAAGAAAGACAAACATAACAATTTTTACAGATAAAGTGATCTTGCAACTTAGTCCCATATACTTTCTCTCAACTGCTAAATTCCGTAAGTCTGGTGCTCTCTCTGCACCACTGGTTACTTCGTCAGTACCTGTGCTTTCTCTGCACCACTAGTTACTTCCTTAGTACCTGTGCTTTTTCTGCGCCACTAGTTACTTCCTTAGTACCTCTGCTTTCTCTGCACCACTAGTTACTTCCTTAGTATCTGTGCTTTTTCTGCAACACTAGTTACTTCCTTAGTACCTGAGCTTTCTCTGCACCACTAGTTACTTACTTAGTACCTGTGCTTTTTTTGCACCACTAGTTACTTCCTTAGTACCTGTGCTCTCTCTGCACCACTAGTTACTTCCATAGTACCTGTGCTTTCTCTGCACCACTAGTTACTTCCTTAGTATCTGTGCTTTTTCTGCACCACTAGTTACTTCCTTAGTACCTGAGCTTTCTCTGCACCACTAGTTACTTCCTTAGTACCTGCGCTTTCTCTGCACCACTAGTTACTTCCTTAGTACCTGTGCTCTCTCTGCACCACTAGTTACTTCCTTTGTACCTGTGCTTTTTCTGCACCACTAGTTCCTTAGTACCTAAGCTCTCTGCACCACTAGTTCCTTAGTACAGTACATGTGCTTTTTTCTTCACCACTAGTTAGCTCCTTAGTACATGTGTTTTTTGCTACACCACTAGTTACTTCCTCAGTACATGTGCTTTTTCTGCACCACTAGTTAGTTCCTTATTATATGTGGGGATTTTTCTGCATCAACGGTTAGTTCCTTAGTAAATGTGCTTTTTCTGCACCACTAGTTGGTTCCTTAGTACCTGTGCTTTTTCTGCATCACTGGTTAGTAACTTAGTAAATGTGCTTTTCTGCACCACTAGTTAGTTACTTAGTACCTGTGCTTTCTCTGCACCACTACAGTAGTTCCTTAGTACCTGTGCTTGTTATGTCACAGGTGGAACAATAAAACCCTGGCTTGTAATGGTGGCTAATGCATTATATATCTATTAAATCGTATCTCCAAATGCAATATATACGTTTTTTTTTTTTACAATTTCATGATTTGTATAATTATTAGCCTTTTCTTGCATGGGATACTTTGTGGTGTCCACAGTAATATTTCAGTACCTTATTTAGTTAGCATTTTATTGCTTACCAAGACTTAATTTCATGGCGTCATATCTTAAAATTTTGGATCCATGTTCAGACTCTTGAATTCCTCCAAAAAGGTATATATCCTGTCAAGGAGAAAATATTTTCAGACTCGTTAAATGTACTTAAACCGCTGTTTCAATTTAAAATGTTAAAATACCTTAAAATGTTTTATAACTTTCTCAAATCACTTGATAGATTTGTTGAAAATGGTTTAACACATACAATCTCTTTAAGCACTAACAAACAAAATAGTTCCTGAAGCAAAATCTCCAACATAAAATATAATGTTTTCAATAGCATTTTGAACTTATGACTACTTCTTCTCTCACTCATGTTTACCGAGAGTCTTTGCCAGACACTGAGGATTAGGGAGAAGGAGTGGCTCAGTGACTGAAGAAACTGACTCTGTAAATAATGACACTGAGTTTCAATCAGGGGAACCTGGTTCAATTGCCGGTGTCAGCGCCTTGTGACCTTGGACGAGTCAGTTAATCTCCCTGTGCCTCAGGCACCAAAAACAGATTGTAAGCTCATGTGGGCAGGGGACTGTGTGCGCTATATTAAATAAATTTATTATTATGCATGAGAGGGGGGGGGGGGACTTAGAGCCCCTTGTGCAGTTGCTCATCAGCACTTGTCAAGCTGCTTTTAATACACTGCCTTCAGTGTCCTGTGCGTCAGGTAGCGCTCCTAGCAACATCAAGGTATTTACTTTGTGAAAAAGTGGTGTGCTTAGGGTGTGTGAGGATCGGACACAGGCTCCAGTCCAGAGTTTGATTCAGACTTGCTGCAGGCTTCCCTCATCAACTGATGCTGTGTGCACTCTGCACTCTGCACAGCAAAAAATCAGCACTCTGCTTTCGCTTTCAGCCTCTTCTGACCAGCAGTTCAGTGATTGGCTTATTCACCCTTTTTATGCTCAGTCTTTGGCTGAGCGTAACAGTTTGTACCGTGTGACGTTGTGCTGGTCGCAAGTACTCTGTTATCCCTTGTCCTGCCTTGCCTTGCTGTGCTTTGTCTTTCCTTGTAGTTCACCTGGACCCTTGCTATGGATTTACCAACTACCCTCCTGTCTCCTACCCTCGATCTTGGCTTGGATATCTACTACGCTAACTTCTACTACCCTCGGCTACATGTCCCCTACTACTCTCATCTCTCTAATCCTGACCCGGCTATCCACGACTACGCATCTGCATTCCGGATGCACCTTCGTGGCTCCAGGTCGGTGTTTCTATATCCCCACCTCGGCCTCCTGGTTCAGTCCAGTTTGTGGTGAGCAACCGTTAGAGTATGCTTAGCTCCGCATACATGGACCCTGCGGAGGTGAGTTGAGTTTTGACCATGCACAACAATAACTTTAATCAATCCCAAGATTACCTAGAGCAGAACAACAAATGTATGGATCAATTGCAATCCAGTATAGACCAAGTACAGCGTACAGTATTCAACCCTGCTCCCCCAGTAGCGGCTGTACTGACTCCGAGTTCTACCCACACCTTTGCTAAACCATGACTACTTACGCCGAATCGCTATGGCGGGGATCCCCTCAGCTGTCGAGGGTTTCTAAACCAATGTTTTATTCAATTTGAGCGTACCCCTTCTCGTTTTGTGTCTCAGCGTTCTAAAGACACATACATCATGTCTCTGTTAACCGACAACGCCTTGGTGTGGGCATCTTCTATCTGGGAGCGAAGATCGGACCTCACCAGCGACATATCTCTTCACGCGGGAGTTTCAAAGGGTCTTCGACACCCCAGGACGTAAGGTAATGGCATCTTCTTCTCTCCTGCATATTTCTCAAGGCACTCTAACTGTGGCCAACTATGCAGTGGAATTCCGGACCCTCGGCGCAGAGACCGGATGGAGCGATGAAGTGCTGGTAGAGTCATTTAGGCATGGCCTTAAAGAGATTCACAAGGATGAAGTTGCACTGGAACGTCCTGCAGCCTTAGAAGATTTAATCACCTTATGTCCGGATGGATCTGTGCCTTCAGGAGAGAAGAGCCAAGAGGACTCAACGCCGAGGAGATATACGTTCTCTTTCCACTCTTTCAGCGGTTCCCATTACTGGCAATTCCTTGGATCCCGAGGAGGCAATGCAGCCCTGGGTGTAATAGCCTAGCGGTCTGCGAGAAGCAGCGCAGACGCAGCTCCGGTCTTTGTTTGTATTGCGGTATCGCCGGACATAAGGCTTTCCTTTGTCCCAATAAGTCGGGAAACGCCAAACACCAATGTGAGAAAAGGGAGAATCACACTTGGAACACTAAATACTTCTCCCTCTAGTCTACCTGCTAAGTTGATGCTGTTGTCAGGAATCGGCGTTCTCCACGCTCCCGACACAGAGCACTCCCTCCCCGCAGGGTGCCACTGGACACACAAAACAATCCTGCCTTACCTGCCTCCACGGCTCCCCGTCCCTGCCGCCATCGCGGGATCACTCCCCTCGGCGATTCCTCTGCTCAGCGCCGGTCGCGCCTACGCCCTCTTGCACGCACACCTGCACCATCCACTGGCTCGGTTCACGCGCGTACACGAGTTACGGAGCACGCTCAGTCTGCACACTCTTATTCCCGTCCCCCGGACCTCAGGCTCCGCCACCGCACACTGCACGGGCATACTCAGGTTACCAACAAGACTCACCTGGCCTGTTATGCCTGCACCAATCTGCAGTGTCTCCCTGTAGCTCTTCCTGTCCCGCCTCCGTTCCTAATTGGACCTTCCTGCTTTATCTAGCTCCTCTCTGCTCTCAGTCTTTGCTCGACATAGTCTCTGTATGGAAGTACTTCTGGATTCTCTCAGTGTTTTCACAGGTTCTGACGCAGCTCGTACGACTACCCCCTCTGGCTCTCAATCTCGGCACTCCTTGGACAACACACACTCTGGTAACCCCTTGAACACGGCTTGGACTACGACCTATCTCCACTCTCCACTCCCTGACTTCGGCAAGGCATCCTTCACTCTATCTCTACAACCGGTACCGGCAAGTATTGTCTACTTTACTACACCTGGCCTGGCAACGCTTCATACCACACTCCGGACACGCTCCCTTTGCTGCAGATGCGTGTATTACCACTTCCCCCTTCAGCTCAGGGGACGGGTCTGGTCTGCGGGCAGCACCGGCGTAACATTATGTCGAGCCCACAAGACGCAGACCAGACCAAACTTCAACAGTTTCTCTCCAATCTACTTCAGCAAAACCAGGCCATGGCGGATCAAATTGTGGCACTTACACGCCAGGTCGCAGTACTCTCAGACAGGGTACCGACCGCGACCCCGCCAGATGTAAGCCCCCACTCCGCAAGCGCAGTTAACAGCTCAGATGTAAGGATTCCTCCCCCCAAGCCTTATGCAGGTGAACCGCAAGATTGTAGGGGTTTCATAAACCAGTGTGAGGTGCAGTTTGAAATGGCCCCCCATCTCTACAATACTGATCGCAAGAAGGTAGCCTACATTTATAACCTCCTCACTGGCAGCGCCCTGGCTTGGGCTTCCCCGGTTTGGGAGCGACGTTCTGACCTTACCCAAGATTACCCGGCATTTAAAGCCAAATTTCAACGAGTATTCGATTCTCCCGCTCGTCGGGAGATGGCATCTGTTTCTCTCCTCCAGATCACTCAGGGACGGCGAATGGTGACACAGTATGCTGTGGAATTCCGGACTCTAGCAGCCGAGACTAACTGGGGACAAGAGGCCCTCGTCTCCGTATTCTGGCAAGGCCTGGCAGATCCCATCAAGGATGAACTCTCTCGCCAATCCAGGCCAGATCAATTGGAGGTCCTCATTGATTTGGCTGTCCGAGTGGATCAACGTATCCAGGTACGCCGCTCTGAGCATCAGCGCACTCGCTTCCATAACTTTCAAGTTCCGTTCTCCAGTACTCCCAGCAACACTCCTGCTCCCCCAAGTGCTACCATACCTCTTCGTCCTGCACTGGAGTTGCCAGAGCCAATGCAATTGGGGGTACAACGCATCCGCACACCGATACGGCAGTTCCGCCACGCCGGGGGATTGTGTTTCTACTGCGGATCCATGGAACATCTGGTTCGGGAGTGTCCACTGCGTCCGGGAAACGGGAACACCCAGTGAGTACAGAGGGGCTCTCTCTGGGTGTAATGTCTCCACGTCCCCTTTCTAAAAGTGAACTCCCTAAGAAACTTACATTTCCAGTCTCCCTTTCAGGCGATAAGTGCAAGACTTGTACCGCCGCTTTCATTGACTCAGGAGCTGGAGGAAACTTCGTGGATCTTGAATTCGCCAGGTTAAACCGCATAGCACTCGTGAAAAAGAAGGTTCCCATTGCACTCTTCGGTATCGATGGACGTCCTCTTACCCCGCCCACATCTCCTTAGAGACGGCTCCCTTGCTTCTGTCCTCACATCTGCACAAGGAGATCTTAGTTCTCGATGCCATTCACGCTCCTGGGATACCAATCACCCTTGGTCTTCCTTGGCTACAGCTTAACAATCCTCTCATTGACTGGACTTCCTCTGCTCCCATTTCCTGGAGGCCGAGGTCAGGCGAGACTCATCAACTGCTGGCCAATACCTCTGTTCCGGAAGTTATTCTACCTTCCGTTTACCATCAATTCCGGGACGTTTTCAATAAGGTACTTTGAGACCTCTTGCCGCCACACAGGACTTACGATTGTCCGATCGATCTAGTTCCTGGTTACTCCCTACCCAAGTGCAAGACCTACCCCTTGTCGTTACCAGAATCTCACGCTATGGATGAATATATCCAGGAGAATCTCAAGAAAGGCTTTATTCGTCACTCGAATTCCCCAGCAGGGGCTGGGTTTTTCTTTGTCAAGAAAAAGGACGGGTCGTGGAGGCCTTGCATCGACTACAGTGGTTTAAACCACATAACTATTAAAAATCGTTACCCCCTTCCCCTTATTACCGAATTGTTCGATAAATTACAGGGGGCCAAGATTTTTTCCAAGTTGGATCTACGTGGTGCCTATAACCTGGTGCGCATCAGGAAGGGGGATGAATGGAAGATGGCCTTCAACACGCATAGCGGACACTACGAGTATCTTGTAATGCCTTTCGGCTTATGTAATGCTCCCGCTGTCTTCCAGGATTTCATCAACGACGTCTTTCGTAAGGTACTCAATATTTTTGTTATTGTATACTTGGATGATATCCTGATTTTTTCCAAAGATCTCCAGGACCATATACGACACACCTCCTACGTCCTTTCCCGTCTCCGTGAACACCATTTGTACGCCAAACTGGAGAAGTGCACCTTTCATCAGACCTCTACTCCGTTCCTGGGGTACATCATTTCCGATGAGGGGTTTATGATGGACTCCGGTAAACTTCAAGCAGTCACTGAATGGCCAAGACCCAACTCTCTCAAGGCCATACAACGTTTTTTTAGGGTTCGCTAATTATTATCGTAAGTTTATACAGAGTTTTTCTACCATTGTGGCACCCCTTACTGCGCTCACCAAAAAAGGGGCTGATCCTTCTGCTTGGTCATCCGAGGCCATCTCCGCCTTCGAGACACTCAAGGAAGCCTTTATATCCCCACCTATTCTCCGTCATCCCAACATTGAACTTCCCTTTGTCCTGGAGGTCGACGCTTCTGATTGCGGCGCTGGTGCCGGTCTCTCTCAGAGACCCACACCACAAGATAAGTTACATCCCTGTGCATATTTTTCCAAGAAATTCTCGTCTGCCGAGAGGAACTATGACGTGGGTAACAGGGAACTTCTGGCCGTGAAGATGGCTCTTCAAGAGTGGAGACACCTGCTGGAGGGGTCGAAAGAGCCGTTTACTATTCTCATGGACCACAAGAACCTTCTTTACATAGAGAACGCTCGACGCCTTGGTCCGCGACAGGCTCGTTGGGCTCTTTTTTTTTTCTCGATTCGATTTTCACCTTTCCTATATCCCCGGGACCAAGAACGTAAAGGCAGACGCACTCTCCCGAATACATTCTTCTGAAGAGAGGCCAGAGGAATCTTTGGAGACTATCCTTCCGCTTGAGAGGATTCTCGCCACGTCTTCTTTCAAGAATCTTGACAAGATTTTGCACTCCCAGAGACGCATTCCTAAGGACTTGGTCGTTCCCGACAACAAACTCTTTGTACCTTCAAAATTAGTTCCAGAGGTCCTGTCTTGGGGTCACTCCTCTAAATCTGCAGGTCATCCAGGTTTTAAGAAAACTACTGATCTCATTCGTCGGAATTTCTGGTGGCCAAGGATGTCTCAAGATATTCTGGAGTTTACCCGCGCCTGTCCCACGTGCGCTCAAAGCAAGACTCTCCGTCAAAAGCCTCAGGGTTTTCTGTTACCCCTTCCAGTTCCCGACCGCCCCTGGTCCCACATTTCGATGGACTTCATCGTGGAGTTGCCCAGGTCCAGAGGAATGAACACTATCTTGGTGGTCGTGGACAGGTTCTCGAAGATGTCCCATTTCATTCCACTTAAAGGATTACCCACCTCCCCCGCCCTTGCTGATATCTTTACGGAGCAGATTTTCCAGATTCATGGGATCCCTTCGTCCATTGTTTCTGACAGAGGTTCTCAGTTCGTATCCAAATTTTGGAGAGCTTTCACGAAGAGATTGGGCATCTCTTCTTCTTTCTCTTCCGCCTATCATCCTCAGTCCAATGGACAAACGGAGAGAATCAATCAATCCCTGGAGAAGTACCTGAGATGTTTCATATCCGATTTCCAGGATGATTGGGCTCAACTCCTCCCTTGGGCAGAGTATGCCGTCAATTCTGCCAAGAACGAGTCCACCCGGGAGTCGCCCTTTATAAATTATGGGTTCCACCCTCCCTGTCTTCCCATCCCCAACATTCCTTCTGGAGTACCAGCCGTAGATGAACGCATTTCTTCCCTCCAAACCGCATGGTCCAGGATTCAGTCTACCCTTCTCAACTCCTCCTGCAGATCGAAACTACAGGCCGATCGTCGTCGTCGTTTGGCGCCCAGTTACAAACCAGGGGATTTGGTATGGCTCTCCTCTAAGAATATCCACCTCAAGGTACCATCTCCTAAACTGGCACCTAAGTTCCTTGGTCCCTTCCCTATTTGTGAACAAATCAATCCCGTGGCATACCGGCTCCAACTACCACCCAGTATGAAGATTCCCAATGTCTTTCATGTGTCCCTCTTAAAACCATTAATCTCCAGTCACTTCTTTCCAGATCAGACTCGTAAACCGGATCCCATTACTGTACAAAATAACGAGGAATACGAAGTTCACTCTCTTTTGGATTCTCGCATATCCAGGGGTCAGCTCCAGTTCTTGGTGCAGTGGAAGGGCTTTGGCCATGAAGAGAGATCCTGGGTACCTTCAAAGGACATTCATGCCCCGGCCCTTCTTAAGTCCTTCAGGAAAAAGTTTCCAGAGAGACCGTTCTTGGACCATACTGAGACCGTTCCTGAAGAGGGGGGTACTGTCAGGAATCGGCGTTCTCCTCGCTCCCCACACAGAGCACTCCCTCCCCGCAGGGTGCCCCTGGACACACAAAACAATCCTGCCTTACCGGCCTCCACGGCTCCCCGCCCCTGCCGCGGGATCACTCCCCTCGGCGATTCCTCTGCTCAGCGCCGGGGGCGCCCACGCCCTCCTGCACGCACACCTGCACCATCCACTGGCTCGGTTCACGCGCATACACGAGTTACAGAGCACGCTCAGTCTGCACACTCTTATTCCCGTCCCTCAGGCTCCGCCCCCGCACACTGCACGGGCATACTCAGGTTACCAACAAGACTCACCTGGCCTGTTATGCCTGCACCAATCTGCAGTGTTTCCTGTAGCTCTTCCTGTCCCGCCTCCGTTCCTAATTGGACCTTCCTGCTTTATCTAGCTCCTCTCTGCTCTCAGTCTTTGCTCGACATAGTCTCTGTATTGAAGTACTTCTGGATTCTCTCAGTGTTTTCACAGGTTCTGACGCAGCTAGTACGACTACCCCCTCTGGCTCTCGATCTCGACACTCCTTGGACAACGCATACTCTGGTAATCCCTTGAACACGGCTTGGACTACGACCTATATCCACTCTCCACTCCCTGACTTCGGTAAGGCATCCTTCACTCTATCTCTACAACTGGTACCGGCAAGTATTGTCTACCTTACTACACCTGGCCTGGCAACGCTTCATACCACACTCCGGACACGCTCCCTTTGCTGCGGGTGCGTGTATTACCACTTCCCCCTTCAGCTCACGGGACGGGTCTGGTCTGCGGGCAGCACCGGCGTAACAGCTGTCTAGCTATATTGACCAGGGAATCCTTCGCGGTCAAGACCTGGGCCTTTCTGGACTCTGGGTAAGGCGGTAATTTCATCGACCAAAGTTTCGTGGAGAAACATGACATTCCGTTGGAACAAAGAAAATCTCTGGTAGCTTTGGAAGTGATAGATGGCAGACCGTTACAACCAGCATTCATTTCCTTAGAGACACTTCCACTATAGTTGGAGACCGGTACGGGCCATACGGAAAAGATTCGACTGAATGTAATCCACTGCCCCAATATTTCTGTTATTCTGGGATTACCGTGGCTTCAAATTCATAACCCTTTCTTGGATTGGGCGGAGTCTCGGCTCGTCCAATGGTGTTCACGATGCCGAAGTAACTGTTATGTTCCTTCCCAAACACTGGATGCTACTTCAGTTCCGTCTGAGGAGAAAACCAACCTACCCTGTATCTACTCCTCCTTTCGCGATGTATTCAACAAAGTTCAGTCCAAGGAGCTGCCTCCACATTGTTCGTTCGACTTTGCCATTGATCCTTTGCCTGGGTTGGAACCTCCCAGAGGAAGTTCATATCCGCTGTCATCTCCAGAAAACCGCTCCATGAAGGAATACATTCAGGAAAACCTTAAGAGGGGATGCATCCGGAAGTCTTCTTCTCACGCTGGCACAGGGTTTTTCTTCGTTAAAAAGAAAAATGGAACGCTGTGTCCGTGCATTGACTACAGAGGACTCAACAAGATCATGGTAAAGAGTAAAGAATCGATATCCATTACCACTCATTTCTGAACTGTTTGACAGGTTGCAAGGAGCCTCTATTTTTACCAAATTGGATTTACGAGGGGCTTATAATTTTGTGAGAATTCATCAGGGTGATGAGTGAAAGACGGCTTTTAATACACGTGATGGACACTACAAGTATCTTGTTATGCCATTTGGACTTTGCAACGCTCCGGCAGTATTTCAGAACTTTGTGAACAAGATATTTAGGGATCTCCTCGACAAATACGTCATCGTATACCTGGATGATATACTGATCTTCTCTAAATCAGCACAAGAACATCCAGGCAATGTGATGCAAGTTCTAAGACGGTTGCGGGAGAATCATCAGTTCGCTAAATTAGAAAAATGCCAATTCCATCAATCCAGTACCTTGTTTCTGGGATATATCATCTCGGATACGGGATTAGCCATTGATCCAGCCAAAGTAAAAGCCGTTCTGGAGTAGCCACACCCCCTCAGCCTGAAATGTGTTCAGCTGCTTCTAGGCTTTGCAAATTTATCACCGCCGATTTATACAGAAATTTTTCATCCGTCCTGGCGCCTATCACCACATTAACCAAGAAAGGGGCGGATCCTTCTCAATGGTCTGCAGAGGCAGCAGATGCATTTGACAGACTAAAGACAGCCTTCCCTTCGGCTCCAGTTCTAGTGCACCGGTTCCCGCTTTACCCTTCATCCATGAGGTAGGCACATCAGATGTGGGGCCAGGAGCGGTACTCTCTCAGTGGAAAAACCCAAAGGCCAAATTGCATCCTTGAGCAATCTTCTCCAAAAAAATTCACCCCAGCCAAACGGAATTATGATGTGGGCAACTATGAACTCTTGGCCATAAAAAGGCTTTGCAGGATTGGAGACACTTGTTGGAGGGTACCGAAAACCCGGTGACTATCCTCATCGATCACAAAAACCTCTTATACATCGAGGGCGCTTGTCGATTGAGGTCAGGGAAGGCGAGGTGGTCATTCTTCTTCTCTCGTTTCAACTTTATTATTTCTTATCTACCATGGTCCAAGAATATAAAAGCGGATTCTCTTTCTCGCCAATTCCTGGTCGATGACACCGCAGAGGACTGCGAAGAAACCATTCTTCCTCCGGCGCACATCATCTCGGCCATTACCTTTGACTCTCTCTAGAGGACATTATTCGGGATCAATCTCTAATTCCAGAGGGCCTCAAGATCCTGGATGGACGTCTTTTGGTGTCGCCAGCTTTTCAACAAAAGGTCTTGGAGAGGGGTCATAGTTCCAAAAGCTCGGGTCATCCTGGCGAAAGGAGTCTTGATGGAGCGGCCATTAGTCGAACACTTCACGCGTCATGTACATCGGAATCCCGATTTGAAACCGTGGGATGAATTCCAGCCTTCCCGCACTAAGATGCGAGCACGGCGAGAGCAGAAAAATGAATTTTAGTGTTCTGGCTTTTAAAAACATGAAATTGACACAGTAGCACAGTACTGTACACATTACAATTCATCCATTTTATTGCAAACAAAGAGACAGAATCCATGAAATTAAAACAAAACATCCGCGATAAGCGCATGTGCCTGGAGCGATTAGCCGCGTTTCATGCTGCGTGGGGAACAGCAGAGAACACAAAATCGGCGCCGAGATGTGTTCACATAACGGCCGCTCCATCAGTACCATCGAATTACTGTAACGGAAATTCTGGTGGCCAGACATCTGGAAGGATACGAAGAACTTCGTGGCCTCTTGCCGTATCTGCGCCCTGACCAAAACACTCAGGAGTCGTCCTACGGGGCTATTACAACCTCTTCCGATTCCAGACCGGCCGTGGACTCACATTTCTATTGTCTTTTTGGTGGGGCTGCCCTTATCTAAGGGCATGACCACGATCTTGGTGCTCATGGATAGGTTCTCCAAACAAGCTCACTTCATTCCTCTGAAGAGATTACCTAATGCAGCTAAACTTTCAGAGGTATTATTTTAGAAAATATTCTGACTCCATGGAGCCCTTCAAGTAATAGTGTCAGATCGGGGCTCTCAATTCATTTCCAAGTTCTGGAGGGCCTTGTGCCAACAACTTGGAGTGTCCTTACACTTTTCGTCCGCTTATCACCCCCAGCCATTGGAAAAATAGAGCGGACTAATCAGTCCTTGGAACAATATATCCGTTGTTTCATCTTGGACACTCAAGATGATTAGGCAGACGTCTTAACTTGGCAGAATTCTCCCTTCATAATTTACGGAGTGACTCATCTCAAAAATTTCCATTCTTCGCTAATTATGGTTTTCATCCCTCAGCTCTTCCCTCATCAGGAGCTGCATCCGGAGTCCCAGCCATGGATAACCAGATCCAACAACTACAGGAGTTATGGGGGAAAATCCAGAACAACCTTCAGAAAGCGGTATCCACGTAAAAGAGGCAAGCAGACCGGCATCGTCGTGAGATACCAGCATACAATCCTGGTGACAAGGTATGGCTTTCTACCAAAAACATCAGGTTAAAAGCACCTACGGCTAAGCTATCTCCCAGATTTATTGGCCCATTTGTCATCATCGAGAGGGTCAATCTGATGGCATACCGGCTACACCTCACAGCCTCTATGAAGATCCCATCGGTATTTCATATGTCACAGGATGAGACAGAATCCCAGGTCTCCTGTTCCTACATCTCCTCCGGAATCTGTCCTGGTGGAGAAACAACAGGAGTTCATGGTTCAGATGATCCTTGACTCCAGGTTATCCTGAGGCACAATCCAATACCTGGTCCATTGGAAGGACTTTGGCCCCGAGGAACGTTCCTGGATCTCCAGGGATGGACTTCACGCCCCCGCCTGGTTCGGGCATCACCGGAGTCAGCCCTCGAAACCATCTCAGGTGCATCTGGAGGTAGCTCCTGAAGGGCGGGGGGAGAATACTGTGAGGATCGGACGCAGGATCCCGTCCAGAGTTTGATTCAGACTTGCTGCAGGCTTCCCTCATCAACTCCTGCTGTGTGCACTCTGAACAGCAATAAATCAGAACTCTGGTTTCACTTTCAGCCTCTGCTGACCAGCAGTTCAGCGATTGGCTTATTCACCCTTTTTCTATGCTCAGTCTTTGCTTCTGCAATTTGGCCGAGCATAACAGTTTGTACCGTGTGACGTTGTGCTGGTTGCAAGTACTCTGTTATCCCTTGTCCTGCCTTTGCCGTTCTGTGCTTTGTCTTTCCTTGCAGTTCACCTGGACCCTTGCTACGGATTTACCTACTACCCTCCTGTCTCCTACACTCAATCTCGGCTTGGATACCTGAAACGCAAACTTCTACTACCCTCAACTTCGGATACTCTTTGACAAAGGGATTGTCTCCCGAAACACATCAGAGTGTTCTTTTGTACCCCTCACTTACCATGGATTAAAGGTTTTTTAACAGTTTTGCAGGTGTTTAGCCCCCGTTTTCTTACACAGCTGTGCTCCATTTTGGATCCTCGGATCGTCTTCTTTGATACTTATTGGCGTGATGCACGCATCCGGATGAGCTGCTACTAATGTGAGTACTCCATTCTCCATATCATTTTGAGGAGTTTATGACCATCTCTACAGTGCCACTCCAGGGTGTTTGTCCCAGTGGTATCATAGATATGACCATGATCATTGATACATAGGTCTGTCTTTATCACAGGGACTGTTATACTTTCCACTCATATAGGTGATATATGCACCGGTCTCATGAGTCTCACTAAGCTTTAATCAGAGCTCAGTCCCACTTCAAGTGATATTCTATACCAGAATCTTCATGTACTATTGTCCATTTGCCTACTGAGCACCGATATTTGGGACTAGTTCCCTTCTACTCTGTACTCATCTCTCCAATCCTGACCCGGCTAGCCACGAATACGCATCTGCATTCCGGACACAACTTTGCGGCTCCAGGTCGGTGTTTCTATATCCCCACCTCGGCCTTGTGGCTCAGTCCAGTTTGTGGCGAGCACCCATTACAGGGTGTGTCTACAGTTTTGCCCTGCCACAGCAATTTAAAAAAAATGGGGTGTGTGCCGAGCACGTGCGTTAGTAGTGAAACTTGTGTTTTGTCACTCTCAAAAGTCTTTCATTCAATCAAAATCATAAAAATCAAAATACAAATTTAAGTGATAAAACGCAAAGATGTTAGATTTAGAACGTGCCTGCTTGGCACACACCATCCTTTTTTTTAATAATCATTACAGTTACTATATTATATTCATCTATATACATTTCATGTGTTACTGTATATGTTTACACACTGCTTTATTATAAATGGTAGATTTATAATTGTTTTGCTATTTGTACTTCTATAGTGTGTGTTTGTAAACAGGGGGGGAAAATTCTACCTATTGCTTTCTTACTATAGAAAGTATGCAGCCATTGCCCAGCAGTGCTCATGCTACAGACCTGGGAGTAAAACAAGAAGTCAGTGCTCATAGTATATTTATACACTATACGCTTTCTAAAGTTTATTTTACCAACATAAGTTACTCAATGTGAGAGTTTAAGCCAGTGAGTTTCAACCGGGGTTCCGCGAGCACCCCTCAGGGGTTCCACGCCCGTGAGGCGGGGGTTGGGAGGGGGGTGCTGGGACAACTCTTCCAGCTGTCCCAGACCCGGCAACACCCCCAACAGCAGTGAGCTGGCATCAGGAACAACAGCAGCTGCCCGATCACTGCTCTTTCCTCTCCCTGCTTCTGTCATCAACTTCCAGCTGACAGGAGGGAGAGGAAGCATCACACAGGCTCTCATCACAGGATCCCTTAAAGAGACAGTGTGTGTATGTGTGAGGGTGTGTGTCTCTGTGTGGGGTATAAACCAAGGTATTTAGGAGCTATGGGGGGTTATGCAAGTCAGTGATTTTCAATGTGTTTGTGCTGGATCGGCATCCAGAGCCTGGTCATGTTGCTAATGAAATGGAAGTGTTGAAGGGCCACCTCTGCGCATTCACAACCTACACTGGGCGTCTCTGTGCATGGCTGGCGGTGCTGGGTGGGACTTCGCATGCATCTGTGTCATGGACAGATACTGCGCGTGCCATGTCTGCACATGCGTTGAATGTTATGGCCGCGTGTGCGCATGCCTGGACATCCTTTCTTCTCTGCACATGCGTGATCATTAGCTGTCGCGTCTGCGCATGCGTAGCCAGAGACTGCAGCTAGGTATGGGAATTTATAACAGAAACACTCATTAAAGGGTAGAGCCCCTTCAAATTTCCTTGTGCTGCAGAGATTCACTCCAGGTATATGAAGTCCATTTAAATCAGCAACATGATAACAGACCATAAGGGGTTAATACATATGATGAACAGCAAATGAGTCTACTGACTCTCCCCTAGTATGGGAGCAGCCTGGCAACATACAGAGGGTTGACCCAGTAGGTTACGTAACCTGCTAGGGACCCCATAAATGTATAAATAGTGCACTAAAAGTGGCTGTTAACCCTGGGGTGCTTAAGAATAAGAAATAAACTTACTCAGTTCTTTCATTGGTCTGTTCCAGTTGGCATGCTCCAGGCTTGTGAGCAATAAAGTAGCAGGATATCCTCTCCATAGGAAAGTAATCAGCGGGCACTGCTTGGACAAAAAATGGCAAGAAGGCTGGACTGTGCAAAAAATATAAAAGCCTTTATTGGTTCCCGGCAAACATGGATAAAAAAGGGGAGAAGGAGTCCCCCCTCAGCGCTCTGACGCGTTTCGTCCGCACAGGGACTTGTGCGGACGAAACATGTCAGAGCGCTGAGGGGGGACTCCTTCTCCCATTTTTTATCCATGTTTGCCGGGAATCAATAAAGGCTTTTATATTTTTTGCACATTCCAGCCTTCTTGCCATTTTTTGTCCAAGCAGTGCCCGCTGATTACTTTCCTATGGAGAGGATATCCTGCTAGGTATGGGAATTTGACTACCATACTTACTGATTATGACTTGTGCGCATGCGCAGGCAGCGATGGACACTTGTGCAGGCCAATTCTACACATGCGTACTCACTTCCCTTTCAGTTTTTTTCCCTACGAGATATTTGTAGGTGCCAGTACCAGCTAAGAAGTTTTGCTTCAAAAATCACATTGTAAATTGTTGCATAATTAATTAAAGTTAACACCTGCAGACGCACTTACCAGAATTCCCTCCTACTGTCTCTGTACGTTCTTCCTACCTATCAATTAGATTGTAAGCTCCTTGGAGCAGGGACTCCACTGCTAATGTTATGTAACAAAGAAGCATGCCTAAGCATGTAGGTGTGAACACTGAAAGCACCAATAATAAATAGCCCCTTATATACTGCTCTTTACTTCTCCTTCTGGCACCTTTACTGTGTGCTTTAATTTTTGATGATGCACTTATATTATAACTTTTTGAATTCGCATGCCTGTTTTGTAAAATTCTGCATATATATGTGGTAATATACATGCAAACTACACAAACCTTCTCCCCTCCCCACTCTAGATACATGACCAAAGTGACATTTATTGCAATTATGCGAGTGTAAATTGTAAGGAATCAGGGGTCACGTCCGCCATGATGTGACCCCCCCTACCTTCCGTGGGGTCCGCTGCCACCGCTGCTTCTTCCCTTCGGCGGTATCCCCATCATGGTGTCGCTCGCCGCCTCCGGCACACACGCAGGCAGCCACCATCTTGCCGGGACGCACGCAACTCTCTCTTACAGAGCGCGCGTCTCCAACTATAATTTATTCACCCCACTCTGCCATTAGCCACGCCCCCCAGCATCCGCACTCACGCCCCCTGGCACAGCTGTGCCAGAAAATCAAATACAATGCCGTCCAACCACAGAGTGCTCCACGGCACACCTCTGCGCTGCCCCCTGCCTCTATTGGACCACATACCTTTATTATCCCAGCCCTTCCTTTGGCTCATTGCTCTGCATAATCTCCTCTCAAGCAGTTGTGGTTTCTGTGACGTGCTTTCGTTTGTACTCCTTTCAGGTTTTGACCCGGGCTTGGCTGATTACTCTCTCTGGCTCTCGACCCCGGCTTCCACCTCACTACGTTTACCTCTAAGACCCTCGGACTCGGCTTTAGCACTACGACCACCCGGACCTCTCCAATCCTCAACCCTAGGCTACGGAACCCACTATGGCATTCCTACTACCCCGGATCCGGCAAGTACTAATCTTTCTATATCTATACTTCCTGGTCGACTACGCTACCACCACACTCCAAAAACGCTCTCTCCGATGCGGGTGCGTGTCTCTATACATCCCACCTCAGTGCAGGGGAAGGGTCTGGTCTGTCGGCAGCACAAGCGTAACATGAATACAGTATGCCCTTCCCTCTACACTACCTATATCTCAAAATACTTCCCCTAGTACATGCTTTCCTTGCCTGCTTTACAGTTTTCAAAGATTCTCCCACGCCTCTACCTTTTCTGGCACTTTCTCTTGATTGGACTTTCATTAATTAGGACCTGAATCTTCATTAAACTTTATTAAATATGAACGCCGCACATATTTTGGATTATTGCTAAATATATACTGAACAATTATTTAATACAGCCCCGCAAATAATTTGTTGTTTACCTTATCATGGTGTGCTGTAAATGAATGATATTTTCGTCCACTTGGTTTTTCTCCTTTGACTTCACAATGTTGCCACATCAAAGTACCTAAAGTTAATCATAGCAAGAGAATATACTAGGTGCTATATGTGCTGCTTTACAACACTGCTATTTGAACAAAAGATCACTTTTAGTTTGGATTACAAAATGTGATTACAGTTTTATTTCATAATTGTTTGGCACAGGAAAAGTAGTAATGCTTTTAAATTGGAATGATTGTTTTGGAGACGTGCTTTGTGGAACAAGATAATCTCTTCATCAAGTCAATGGGGGTCATGTAGCAAAGTCTCCCAGCTGCAAAACTGGGGTATAAAAGCAGCACCAGATCAGAGATGCAACCAATCAATATAATCAGGATGGCATCTTTTTTACATTATGCACCCCATGCCAGAAAATATTTGATCTGTGCACCCCCAATGAATACATCATCTTACTGACTACTCGTTAGAGTATTGCTAACAAAACTGTTTGCCTGATCCTAGGCAGTACATAACACCCACGCTAAGATGCAGTATGGGATCTTACTAGTTGTGCAGTCCCACACAGGCTAAGGAATGCACAATTACTACCTGGTATCCGCCATTACATATTTATTGGAGACTCCTAACGGGCCCCCTTTTGAACAAACAATTGGTTTATGGACAATGGATCCATTGGTTTATATGGGATTTTTCTCTTCGCTAAATGGTGGTGCTAATTTTGGTGGACACTTTGTGTCTCTATTTTGCAACCGTAAGACTTTAGTGCATAACTCCCAATATGTTCAGTTCAACTGTATTTTGGAAGCTGTTTTTGGTGGAATTCATTAGGTGAATTCTGCGTAGTGAGCACTGTATATGGATTACCACCAATTTGACACTCCTAAAAGAGGGAAAAATACGGTCACTGATGAGTCATTATCAAGATTCCACTTCTAACAGAAGAGAGGCAGACCTCCTAAGACGAAAGTGAACTGACCCTAGCATTGTTTTGTTGTCAAAGTAATTACAGTATGACGCCATGTCAAAAGCCCAAATATATATATATTCCTGAGAAAGTCCCCAAGCATTTAGTGGGAAGAGGTTACCTATTTTATGAATTATAATTTTATTTATCATTTGATTCATATTGCGCCAACAGTGTAAGCAGCGCTTTACAAAATTACAATACAAGGTCAAGTACAAACAAAGGGGATAAGCACAACAGGTAAATTACAAAATAAGGCAAAGGGAGATATGTTCTGAATCCATGATTTAATAAGTGTTTGCTATTCTCAACCAGATAGTGTCTACCACCGGAGAAATAGTACAGTGAGATCTGTTCTGCTGCTGATTATAGAGTTTACAGTGTATGTTACTTAAGGAATAATGCACTGGCAGGAATACTGCTTGGAATCCTTATTTAGCTGCAAGAACATTTTTGCATTGCGCTAGTATTTCCCTACTTGTATCATACTTAAATTGTGTCTACTGTATATAGCACTAACAATGCATATCAAATATCTCTTGTTCCTTCTGGGTATCTGGTGTCATAATTGGCCAGGCTACTGTAACCTCCTTAATGTGGTTAAAGCAATGATGCCACTACTCAGTAAGGTACTGTAGGTTTCCAGCTTTCTAACAAACAAAGATTAAGGTAGTACAATTAATAACACTTCACACTTTGTACGAGCAATTCATACAATTTGTATGGATTGCACTGTTTTTGTCACTTGTTTTTGCAAAAAGAGACCATTAAGTATTATTGAATTTTTAAATTACAGTAACAAATGAAATGCTGAAAAATACCTGTGTCCAACATATACACATCGTTGTAGTAAATATATTCCCCAGAACAGCCTCCAAACATGTATATTTGTTCTCCAACTGTAGCAAATACATGTCCCGACCTGAAAATAACCAGGCATGGGATATTGTAAATAGATGGAAATGGAAACAGAAATTCAGGAGCTTATGTAAATCCCAGCACTAATAACAATGAAAGATAAACTGGTACACCGTGAATGTAAAACTAAAGGTGAAGGAACATGGCTTGATAGGAAACCTAACACAGATAATAACAGATATGCTTGATTTAATTTATGTACAGTACGTCTAAAATTTTAGGCGACTCACATATATTCTTTGGAAAAACATATCAAATACATGATTGTATTAAAGGTACTGTAGTAATTACACAAAGTTTATTTATTGACATGTCCGTGTAACCTAATTGATATGGATAAGACTATACTTCAAGTACGCCATAGAATAATGGAGCGTGGGAGACTTATTGACAAAGGGATCATGCAAGTAATCCGGATTTACTTACATTTATAGGTCTAGAATATATCTTCTCCTCCCTCCATCCCTCACCACCCCTCTGTAGAGGGGGGGGGAGAAAACGGAGATTATTACAGCGGGAATACTTTTAGATTTTTTAATTAAAGGCTAGCCATTGTTTTTTTTTTATATGTATGATTTTACCCATTTTTTTCTAGTATATGTAATTTTAAATCTGCAATTGTGGGTGGTGTCGCGATTGAGAAATGGGATATTTTTAAACCCTCCTTCTGGGAATGTAAGTTTAATTTTGAGCCTTGAAAAAGAGCTTTAGGGCACGAAACAGCTATTGGCGTTTTGTGTTTTTTGAGCCTCTTCTTGCTGGTGTCTCCCCATATACAGTATGTATCTTTTGTTATAACTTTGTGGATAAATAAAGCTTGCACTTTTTAATTTCTGGAATTCGTGAGTGCTCTGGCGCAACTTTCTTCTTGGGAAAAATGATGGAAAGACAGTTTGTACCAATACAAAGCTAGACCTTTTCGCATAAAGTAGGAATGTTTTATGGGGTTTTTATTTATTTATTTTTTGCATGGCTGTGTCACGACTATCTGTGAGTTGAGTCAGTATCTAATCATACCAGTTTCTGCAGAAATCAAAGCAAATGTAAAAATGGTACTTATGTTGTACAATTGTCTCAACCCTTTCTTAACAATCCACTAAAATGTCCTGTACAGTATACTAATACAAATGATAATTACACTATGTTTCATTTGGCATTTTTCTCAACACATCAATTACAAGCAAGTATGTCTGATCAGCTCAAGCTAACACTGGAACAGTGATTTTACTTGTGATTTGCAGAGCAATCATTGTTATGGGAATACACACTTTGCATAGGTAATAGGTGCTATATTGCGGACCATCAATTCATTAGGCAACATGCAACCAATCAATATAATTAGGATGGCATCGATTAGGCTCTCTGATTTCATTGAGACATTTGACACAAATGATCTATTATTCAGTATTGCAGATTTTATACGTAACAATAAATTGCATAAAACATACAGAACACCTACAAGCTCATATTGAACCCCCAAAATACTGACAACATATACACAGGTAAACCCCGTTATAACGCGGTCCTCGGGGTCCACCCCGAGACCACCGCGTTAATAACGGGGTCGCGCTAATTTAAAAAAAAAATGGCCGCCGCGTGCCTGTTCGGGAGGGAGTGAGGAGGGAAGGAAGGAAGAGGTGTCCGGAAGCCCTACATGCGGGCCACATGCCTCCTCCCTTTCCCTCCCAGCCCCTTCCCGCGAGAGGGAGGCCCGGGGAACAGAAGAAAAAAAAACTGCCGGAAGTCATCAGCTCCGGCGCGAGAGGGAGGCCCGGGGAACAGGTGATCAGTCGCCTCGACCCCTGCAGCACCAACCCCCCCAGCACCGTCACCACCCTCCCCCTCGCAGGACCGGGCCCCCTCGCCCCGCCGCATCGCAGGGCCCCGCCACCCCCCCCTCCACCCCCCAATGACGTCCCACGCCCCAGGCCGTACCGCCAACCTACCTGCCCCCCCGCGCTGCACCGGGCCATCCCACCAGCCCCCGCAGCATCGGGGGCCCCCGCAGCCATCACCCCCAGCGGCACGCAGCGCCCCCCCCCTGTAGCCACATGCCTCACCAATCATCCCCAAGGTAAGGCTGATTTATGTGTGTGTGTGTGTGTGTGTGGTGTGTGCGGTGTGAGCAATAAGCAGTGTGTCAGTGTGAGCAATGAGCAGTGTGTCAGTGTGAGCAATGAGCAGTGTGTGTGCAGTGTGCAGTGTGTGTGCAGTGTGTGTGCAATGTGAGCAATGTGCAGTGTGTCAGTGTGTGCAATGAGCAGTGTGTGTCAGTGTGAGCAGTGTGTGTGCAGTGTGCAGTGTGAGCAGTGTGAGCAATGAGCAGTGTGTCAGTGTGAGCAATGAGCAGTGTGTCAGTGTGTGCAGTGTGAGCAATGAGCAGTGTGTGTGCAGTGTGCAGTGTGGGTGCAGTGTGGGTGCAGTGTGGGTGCAGTGTGGGTGCAGTGTGTGTGCAGTGTGTGTGCAGTGTGTGTGCAATGTGAGCAATGTGCAGTGTGAGCAATGAGCAGTGTGTGTGCAGTGTGTGCAGTGTGAACAATGAGCAGTGTGTGTGCAGTGAGTGTGTGCAGTGTGCAAAAAAAAAACTAAATTATTATTATTTTTTTTAAATATTTTTTTTAAAATTATTTATTTATTTTTTTAAACGGGAGCCACGGGAAAACCGCGTTATAACCGAATCGCGGTATAGCGAGGCGCATTATAACGGGGTTTACCTGTATAAGCATATAAGTTTCACAGACGAGTGCTACTGAGCATGGCAATATATATATTTAAAACCAGAGACATAACATAAAACACAGACAAAGCTCAGTGCACATCCAGAAAAACTCATATACGGTCATAAACTGCTGTGCAGTTGGCTCCAGGGCTTACAACAATTTGGCCAAAATGTTAAACTAAAAGACCATTTAATTTAATAGTTATCTATACATGTATATTTAGGCACTGTACCGTATATGAGTTTTTCTGGATGTGCACTTTGTCTGTGTTTTATGTTATGTCTATGGTTTTAAATATATATATTGCCTATGCTCAGTAGCACTCCTCTGTGACCTTATATGCTTATATATATGTTGTGGTTATTTTGGGGGTTCAATATGAGCTTGTAGGTGTTCTGTATGTTTTATAATTCTTGTTCAGCTAGTCTTAGCTGATTGGAGGGTGGCAACCTCCTACCTAATTGAAGCTCACTCCCTCCCACATTTAAATGGTTAAAAGCTCACTCCATGGCATCTCCCACTCTCAGGGGAACTTGCCTGCTGGCAGTGTGATTGTGACAAATCTATTAAAGAGTGCTTTTCCTGGTAATGTACAGGTTAATAAAAGCTTCAATCAGACTTAGAACTTTTGCAACTTATATTGACAGATTTACTATAAATCATTCTTCCTGGCAATGCACAAGTTATTAAGAATCTATATTAGTGTAGGGACCCTTGAAACGTGGTCTGCCGTGCAGTTGGCTCAAGGGCTTACAACAATTTGGCCAAAATGTTAAACTAAAAGACCATTTTATTTATTTGTTATTTATACATGTATATTTAGGCACTGTACCGTATATGAGTTTTTCTGGATGTGCACTGAGCTTTGTCTGTGTTTTATGTTATGTCTCTGGTTTTAAATAAATTGCATAAGCCTGAACCTATTACATTCTCTAGTTGGTTTAGGAGCAGTTACTATATTTGCTTCTTTAAGTGCTAAGAGTATATCTAGTAGTTCTCATTAAGTCTTGATGCTCTATGCCAACTAAGAATATACAAAATACATTTATAGATAACATCCTATAAAATAATTGATTACTGAAAAGTTAAAAGTATGTTTAGAAGTAACACAAATCTTCGGTAGGCAAACAATATTTTATCTGAAGATTGAGCAGTTAATAAAAATTTTACATTTTATATATAATGTATGTTCCAAATCATTGCAGAGTTAAAAACCAATAAGATTACTACATTTCTATTTAGTCTAAAAATTGGTTACTTACCTAGCATCAGGTATTGAGCCAGAAGCCTTAACTGGCACCCAGATTTCAGATACTAAATCAAATCACAAAACATGTATAATGTATTGAATACAAAAATCAATGCCTAGTTCAAGCCAAATCATAACTTCATATTTTACTAAATTTCAAGCATAAAAAAGAATGTGAGTTACAATATATACAGGCATACCCTGCATTAACGTACGCAATGGGTCCACAGCATGTATGTAAAGTGAAAATGTACTTAAAGTGAAGCATTACCTTTTTCCCCTCTTATCGATGCATGTACTGTACTGCAATCGTCATATACGTGCATTACTTTTGTAAATAACGTATTTGTAACAGGCTCTATAGTCTCCCCGCTTGCGCACAGCTTTGGTACAGGTAGGGAGCTGGTATTGCTGTTCAGGACGTGCTGACAGGCGCATGCGCGAGCTGCCGGCGATATGTCCTTACTCGCGAGTGTACTTAAAGTGAGTGTCCATAAACCGGGTATGCCTGTATGTTTAACCATATAATTCATATATCAATAGCTTTCTTTGCCTCACTAATAAGGAATACCCCATGTATTCGATCATCATTAGTTAATAAGATATTCTATTTATTACTGCACAAAAACAAATACAAAAGTGCATCAATCAATAGGACGCATAAGTAAAATATACATGAAAAACAGTGATATATAGTAACACAACTATAAATAAATGTATCAAATACAACCCCTTTGGAAGTTTCTGAGGTGCTTCTCCAAGGGAAAGACCCTTCACAAGGTCTCACAGGAACACAGATACAAAGAGTGGAGTGTAACTCCCAGGAACCACATGTGGGGTGGAAAAAAACACGAACTGTGCAATTTTGGGTATTAAAGTGTGTATTCTGAGGTAGAAGGGTAATAGATGCACTCACCGGTTAGCTGGATAAAGCTGGCATGTATTGTACTTAAACTGGGCAATCAGCAGTTAGACTTTGGGAATATGACATCAAGCCACAGGATATAATGGATATCCTATACCTAATGGTGTTTAAAGGGTGTCCAGGATCATTTAAGGCTAGTGGGTGTATCAGAAAGCCTCTCTAGTGCATTTATAGAAAGAAACCTGTGAGTGCATCTATTACCCTTCTACCTCTTTATTACACAGAATTTCACGATTTGTGTTTTTTTCTACCCCGTATGTGGTTCCTAGGAGTTGCGCTCCAATCTTTGCATATATTACTGCACACCTAAAACATAGAAACAATTTTATTCTATCTTTGATGCACTCTATATGGGGGAGGGTTTTTGCCTTTTTTTAGCCATCATATCCTGATTGTGTATACAAGTTTCACAATGCAGAATCAGTGACCAAGCTCAAACCCATGAGTCTAAAATGAGGAAACAGTCTTTCAGGGGGTCCACTGATTCTGTATCTTTCTTGGTTTAGCTGTATATGCTGTTTAACAAAGCAGACAAAATGTCTGGGGAATCTATGCAATGAAATAGATAGGGAGACAAACGTCACACACCTAATGGGTGCTCACTCACATGTCACGGCTAAAGTAACGTGAATTTTTTTTTATTTTGATTAGTGGAAGTTTTCCTTCACGTTATTGTAAAATTTCTGCTACAGATCACATTGCTTGGGAATAAATGAAAACAGATTTAGGTGAAAAACTATTGCCAGGTTATCATGAAATTATGCAACTTTTGCCACAATTTCACAAAATATCAATATTGGAAGAGCCATGTGACCATTTGCTTCTGTGTTGGAATTTGCCATGACTATTGGCTTTTGACGCTTGCCGAATTTTTAACAAAATTTGCCTTTATGATAAAATATTGGAAAATTTCAACTGTATCGTTCATCTTTGAGAAAAAAAAAACAAAAAAAATTCACACATCTCTAGTGACTATTGAGAACCCTTGTCTGTTCATACAATATGACTAGAGATGGACAAATCTGCCCCAATCCGTTTCCCGGATTTTTGCTGATGTTACCCCCCAAAATCCATTTTGTAAAATCCTCAACCAAATTTGGGCAGTTTTCATCAAAATCCGCCATTGGATACAACCCTTGGATGGATTTGTAGAATCCAATAACAGTACGATTGGATTCTACAAATCCGTCCACGGGTTGTGGAATCTGCGGAGTGATAATAATAAAATATCTGCAAACCGCGATTCGCCCTTTTTGACATTGATCTGTTGAAATCCGCGGACCAAAGTAAACGGCCAATTCGCTTCGGATCTAAATTCGCCCCCCAGAATTGACCATCTATGTATGACATGCAGCTGCATAAACGCAAACATACCAAACATACAAATGTAACATATTGTATGTAAAGTTTATCAGATGTAAAAGATACAAGTAGCAAATGAGACCCAGAAAAATTCAGCATCAAGTCATGGATCCAAAAATAAACTTTTCTTTATCGTCAACGACAGTTGCATAATATCTCAACATAGGTTGCTGGGAGATAATAAAACCACATACAGTAGGACAAATAGCCCAACATGTTTCTCCCTCTGGGCTTTTCAAGGGCTCTGCAAAACACCATGAGTTCCTTTATATACCCCTAATTTACCCCATGTGATCGCATAAGCCAATCCCAGAATCGTGCCTAAAAACATTGCAATACAAAAAATCTTTATACAAATGGTCAAAAAATATAAAGGAAGTTGTTACAAATAACACTCTACTCATGAAACTTTGTAAATGTATTTCGCTTTTCAGACTACTTGGTTCCAAAGTATTTAAGACTATTGTCCAATAAGGTTACAGATGCAGCAACGAGTATCCAAACACTTGCCTTTGAAAATCTGGGGCAATCTCTGAGTAATGCTGCAACATTTCTGTGACATTTCTCCAAACAGACTAATGGCCCATCTGATGATCAGTTTGAATGGGACTGCCAGGGACCCCCGCTGTGTTAATCCGATGGGCCATTAGTCTGTCTGCAGAAATGTCATAGAAATGTTGCATCATTACTGGGGTATTGCCCCAGATTTTCAAAGGCAAGTGTTCTGATACTCGTGGCTGCATCAGTACCTCTGTAATAGTCTTTCTAATCTATTTCCCCCTTTAGGGCTTTTCTTCACTAGTTCAATTGCTATAAATTATAAAAAAGGTTTTATCCCTTTATGTTTATCCACTTAATGCGCTGCTGAAGCATGAAATAGGTTTTTTTACCAACTGCATGCATATTCTCAAATGCGTTGTTTAAAGCAGTGTATAGTATGTCCTATACATTTCATACCATACTTGCAATTAACTTCAATAACTTCATAAACTACATATTTTGACAATTACCAAAGGAATGAATAGATTTTTTTTGTCTTGGACACGAGATCTGATTAATACATTTGCACATTGTACAAGTACCACCTTTAAAACACCCCTCTATTTTTTGTGAAAGGAATGCCATACCCTGTGGCATTTTCACATCCTCCTCTATAAAGGAGTTTACACACATCTTACATTTTAACTTCTTCTGTAAATGCATGTATTCCTACTTACCCGGCTCTTAAGGAGTTTACATTAGTTGACTATATATTGTACATGGCTTTGCTCAGTCTCTCATACCTTGTCAGGGTGCTGGATCCATGCAGACTGGGCGTAGATATGCTGATGGAATAATGAAGGATGCTTTTTATAGTGCAAACAGGATCTTTAAGACATTCACATCAAGACATTCGTTACTACATACACTTTAACTACAGTATAATGCTTACTCTCTCATGCTAGGGAGCTGCTTAGACTTGTTGCTGTTATCTTAAGTGGCCATCTTCTGTATAGCGTCCATAACTCCTTATACAGTATCAAGTGGGCCCCATCTTAGGTTACCCTCTAATCATGAACTGTGGGATCACTTACCCGCATGGGCGTCCGCAAATTTTTTTTCGGGGGGGGGGCATAATTTTAACGGCCAGTGCCCGGCGTGAAAGTGGTGGTGAGTGCACCGTGGGGACGAGCCCGACCAGCATTAGGGGGGTTTCCCCCCCCCCCCCCGAGATTATTAAAATATTAAATATTAAAAAAACACTATTGCATGCAGTTGCACCACATTATTGCACTTCCAGGTCTCACTGCTGGGGTTCCTCTAAATACCATCTCCGATATCTTCCCCCCCTCTGCATCTCCCATCTCTCCCCCCCCTCTGCATCTCCCATCTCTCCCCCCCCCCTGCATCTCCCATCTCTCTCCCCCCCTGCATCTCCCATCTCACTCCCCCCCCTGCATCTCCCATCTCTCCCCCCCCCCTCTGCATCTCCCATCTCTCCCCCCCCCCCTCTGCATCTCCCATCTCTCCCCCCCCTGCATCTCCCATCTCTCCCCCCCCCTGCATCTCCCATCTCACTCCCCCCCTGCATCTCCCATCTCTCCCCCCCTCTGCATCTCCCATCTCTCCCCCCCTCTGCATCTCCCATCTCTCCCCCCCTCTGCATCTCCCATCTCTCCCCCCCTGCATCTCCCATCTCTCTCCCCCCCTGCATCTCCCATCTCTCCCCCCTCTGCATCTCCCATCTCTCCCCCCCCTCTGCATCTCCCATCTCTCTCCCCCTGCATATCCCATCTCTCTACCCCCCTGCATCTCCCATCTCTCCCCCCCTCTGCATCTCCCATTTCCCCCCCCCTCTGCATCTCCCACCTCTCCCCCCCTGCATCTCCCATCTCTCCCCCCCTCTGCATCTCCCATCTCTCCCCCCCCTGCATCTCCCATCTCTCTCCCCCCCTGCATCTCCCATCTCTCCCCCCCCCTCTGCATCTCCCATCTCTCCCCCCCCAGCAACTCCCATCTCTCTCCCCCCCTGCATCTCCCATCTCACTCCCCCCCCTGCATCTCCCATCTCTCCCCCCCCTCTGCATCTCCCATCTCTCCCCCCCCCTCTGCATCTCCCATCTCTCCCCCCCCTGCATCTCCCATCTCTCCCCCCCTGCATCTCCCATCTCACTCCCCCCCTTCATCTCCCATCTCTCCCCCCCTCTGCATCTCCCATCTCTCCCCCCCTCTGCATCTCCCATCTCTCCCCCCCTGCATCTCCCATATCTCTCCCCCCCTGCATCTCCCATCTCTCCCCCCTCTGCATCTCCCATCTCTCCCCCCCCTCTGCATCTCCCATCTCTCCCCCCCTGCATCTCCCATCTCTCCCCCCCCCTCTGCATCTCCCATCTCTCCCCCCCCCTGCATCTCCCATCTCTCTCCCCCCCTGCATCTCCCATCTCTCCCCCCCCTCTGCATCTCCCATCTCTCCCCCCCCAGCATCTCCCATCTCTCTCCCCCCTTGCATCTCCCATCTCACTCCCCCCCTGCATCTCCCATCTCTCCCCCCCCCTCTGCATCTCCCATCTCACTCCCCCCCCCTGCATCTCCCATCTCTCCCCCCTCTGCATCTCCCATCTCACGGTGAGAGTGATTAGGGGTGCCGGGGTGCAGGAGGGAGGGCCAGAGGGAGCGCCAGAGGGAGCGTCTGGGTGCCGGAAGGGGAGTTACAGCGCGGGATCGCGGGAGCGCGGGAGAGCGGGAGGGCACGTGGTGGCCCCCACCCCTGCCCCCCCCAACCTCCCCCCACCCCCAATCTCCCTCGCCCCCCCCAAGCTTCTTTGCCCCCCCAATCTCCCTCTCTCCCCCGCATCTCCATCTCTCCCTGGTCCCACGGGTCCCTACCGTATGCGGCCACGGGTTCAGACGGACGGTGAGGCTGGAATGAAACAGACGGTTCGATCGAGGTGCTGGCTGGTGTGCAAAAGCGCGGGAGAGCGTGGCGGCCCCCACCCCTGCGTGACTGCTGCTGTCTACTTTCGCTAAAGCCCCGCCTCCCATCCAATCCCGGGCCGCGGCCCAGCATATTTTATTAAATTAATGTGAGGATCCAGGGGGGGCAAGAGCCCCCACTTGCCCCCCCCTGTGGACGCCCATGCTTACCCGGTGCAAAGTACTTTGTGCATCTCTTAAGCTCTCGGTTTCGGAGACAAGGTGGAGCCTCTCAGCAGGGCCGCTCCGATTAGATCCCAGGGCTACTATGTTTATAACCCCAATAGGACATAGACTTCCTCTGTAGGAACGTGTAAGCTTCTGTACTTCCATGGCTACAGATGCTAACTGGATAGGACACTTTCCCTAACCTCAAAACAACAAACAGGGGCAGGACATCATCACCATACATTAACTATACACAGGAATTTATTAATATTACCAACTGTGAGGCTCCTCCAACTGTTACTCACAGGAACCTACATTCTAGAACCTTTGTTCTCACAATATATACCCTGATGGTGATGTCATTGGTAACCATGCATACAGTGGGAGTAATTTACTTCCTGTTACATCACTCTATACTTTGTTATGGTATGTGAGCCCACACAGTTAACCCCTTAAAGCCGTTAACTGACATAGTATTCCCAAGGGGGATGGGGTGTATATACACTTTTTAGCATTTGGAGATATGACTCAATAAAAGGTCACATCTCAGAATAAACCAATTTTCCCTAAATGTTTGTGTAACTTCGTTTAAGGCTTTATGAAAGTGTTGAATAAATGCCAGATTGATTTTTTTTCGTATTCTTCCCATTATTGACTACCAACAATGTTTCCCTATCCGTAACTGATGTGCCCTGCTGAGCTTTTTCCAATATATTTAATAGCAATAACCTCTGTAGGAATCTGTTATAAAACTTCACTGTGCAACAAACAAAAAAAAATCACTATTTTCAGAGTAATTGTGTCTTAATCTTAAATACTACCGTGTAGGGATATTATTCACAACATGTTTAGGGTGGAAAGTCTTAGCACTCAAAATGGCGTTTGCTGTAATTTGTTTTTCTATATAGAGTTGCCTATTTTTGTACCCAACAAGAGACAGGGGGTGCCCAATGCCGCATCCAATTGACAAAACACATAGAGTAAAATACTTCAATAATAATAAAATACTTGGTTATTTAGTTAACCCTTTGGCCAAAGGCGTCATAAGCCTGCATACCAACGTCAAGGTATAACCAAGATAATGCCGGTCCTACACTACACTGTGAACCCTTCCCCTTACCTCTGTGAGAGGGGAACCATAATGGGTCTTGTTCCTGCAGCAAGTGAAATGACCTTCCAACTCAAAGGGTGAAGGGGGAGGAGTGAGCTCTGGGAGGAGGTGCCACAGCCTCCAAAAGAGACATAGGTTAACACAGATTCCCAGCAAGCTCAAACTCCCACACCCACCACAAAGTGTCACTTTGTGGTGGGTGTGGGAGTTTGAGCTTGCTGGGAATCTGTGTTAACCTATTTTTGTACCCATATAGAAAAATATCCAAAAAGTCCATGCTGTGTGAAGCGCAAGCTCTACTTGTTGTTACTGATTCATAAACAAAGTTAGCTCATTAGCTGAACCGCTCCAAATCACAATAATATCATTGATAAAGCGCCTCCACACAAAGATCCGATCCCGAAAAGGATTGACCTCTGAGAAAATACATTGATCTTCCAAACAATAAGTTGGCGTAAGATGGTGAAAAAGTACTCCCCATCCATCGTTCTTCCCATTGCTTATAAATAATATCTTGAATCAAAAAGAAAATAATTGTGTTAGCATAATTTCAAGGGCATGTGTAATAAAACTCTGTTGTGTGCATGCCAAATACGTATCATTTTGCAAAAAGCATTACAAGTGCTGTAATTTATTTACAGCAATTAAACTAGTGAAGATAGGCCCCAGAGGGGGAGATAGATTACAAAGACTATTATAGAGGTAAACTTATTGGACAACAGTCTTTAATACATTGGAACCAAGATGTCTGATTAGGGAAATATATTTACAAAGTTTTTTTTTTCTGAGTGGAGTGTTATTTGTAACAACCTCCTTTAAAGAGTGTTTAGATTTCTTGACAATTTGCACATTTGTATAATTTTTTTTTGTATTGCAATGTTTTTTAGGCACGATTCCAGGTTTGGCGGGTGCCTATCACATGGGGTACATTTGGGGCATATAAGGACGTAAAGGGGCATTGTTGTTTTTCGGAGCCCTTGAAAAAGATTTGAACGAGGAACATGTTGGTCTCTTTCTCCTATCTGTTTTATTATTTCCCAGCATTTTATGTTGAGGGATTATGCAACTGTGGTTTGAGATAACAAAGAAAGAAGTTTATTTTTGGATCCCTGACTTGGTGCTGAGTTTTTCTGGTTCCCTGCTGCTATGAGTTAACTACGATTAGCTCTGAACACTCTCGCATATTTCAAGGAATTTCCTGGAGCCCCCTTCACCCAGTGTCTTTTGCTAGAAGCATACTCCATATGTTACACAGTTAATACAAAGGTATTGTCTTTTTGTTGTTGACTACAGACAGTGTATGTTATGAAAGCACAGTGACACCTACAGTACCTGTGTTGAACATGAACAGATCACCTACGGCTTTTCCATGATGAATTCCTCCAAAAACAAATATATTTTCACCTACAACTGCAACACTGTGACTCACGGTTTGAGGTGCAGTTCCATTTGTTTTTAATTTTTCCCACATTAAGGTACCTACAACGTACATTAAAAAAAATTAACATGGACATAAACGTAACTTTATTCTATCCTAAGAAATACATTTTCTTTTCACATTATTTGTGTTAAGGTACAATATAGTATTATATTGTTACAGGCGACTATTATTGTTACTAGGCTCCAATACAAATATGATTGGCATCTTCAACTATTGTGATGACAGGCATTCTAGAAATATTGTAAATTTGTGCCATTATCCACCCCCCATTATCATGAACCAAAAGCAATAATATATTTAGCATTAGATCCACAAAGCTCAGTTAAAATAGGACTCATAGTGTGACGTTACCTAAAACCCAGAGTTCACATGGCATCCTCAAAGCTAATTATAGGCAAAACAATGCCCGAACTACAATTCATTTGCATAGGCCCAATGTCACATTTTTGTAGCATAACATTGGGTTATCGTCCAATAACGTAACTTTATTTCAACCTTGGCATTCCTCCTATCAAGACCCTGAAATAGGGCTTTTGCGTAAGTGAAGAGGAAAATAACACTATGTTATATACATTGTCAAAGGAGACTCGGACCTTTAACAAATTTATACCGGGATCATTCAATAGACAAACAAGGCAGTGAAACAAAATGGGGTTTATTTGGATAAAACCTCGGAAACAAAACAGAAACACAAAAGACAGAAATAGGCACACTTACTGGGGTCTGGGTATTGAGATCTAGCCTTTCCTAGGTTTAGGGCACCTGCTGCAAGGGCTTACACTGATCGGGACCTTGTCCCGAACCGAGATTCGGTAGAAAATCCTGACTGTGACATCGTCCTGATCGTCCTGGAACTGATTTTGGCAAGAAATCCTGACCAGGGACAGGTACAGTACTTTAGATTTGTAGATCTTGGCCGCAAAAAAGGGGACACGGTATCTGCGAGGCACACTTTCCTAGCTTCACAACAAAGCCGGTTGCTCTGCTATTTTGAACAGAGCAACTTTGAAAAGCCCGCCCTAGCTTCATCGGCTCAAGTCACTGGATGGTCTGGTTCTCTAACTCGGCCATCTCCTTACTTACACTCCGTTAAGCTATCCTTAGCATGGAGGTAGAGGGAGCAACCAATCAGAGCGTGGGAATTCCTCCTCGCCAGCCAATAGGAATAGGGGCTCGTCCTTTGGCTGACGTCAAAAGGAGGAGGCATGCCAAGTCGGCTCAAAAAGCCGGGTGAGCGGGAAATATGATATAGCCAATGGGAGAAGGGCCTATGAGCTGTATCTCCCCCAGCTAACACATTGCCACCCACTGGGCAGGCTTCAACAAGTCTGGCAGTTACAAAAGGTGTCCCCAAAGGGTGCCCTTTGTTCTCCGGACTTGGCAATTCACCCATTAACGGTCTTCTCACCTCTGGACATCCTCTCCTCTTTGAACTACGAACTCTATACAGACATGCCGGCGTCTATGCTTATGCCCTGGCTGACTGCATAGAGTCTTATAACAAATGTATACAGTAGCGACATCTTTAATTCGAGTGAATGCCGGCGGCATGCCGGGATCTACCCCAGCTGCCGCCAGTCAAAAACGCGCGCCGCCGCGTTTCCCCCACGCACCCCCCCTCCACATCGCGCGCAATTACCCCCCCAAAGACACCCCGAACCCGGCTTCTACTTTGCCCCTCTGCTTCCCCGCACCCCCGCTTACCTAGATTTGAACTCCAGGGGTGTCGGGGAAGCCTGGGGAAGCCGGGGAAGACGGGGAAGCCGGGCGCGCTTGTGACTGTGACGTCACAGTGCGCCGCCACGCGCCGCGGCTACCCGCTTCCCAGCCTCATACAGCCAGCGGCATTTGCTCGAATAAGAGCTGCCGCTGCTGTAAAACATTATAAAGTACACTTTAATAAAGTATGCACCTTGGGGAACCTTATACTTAGAAGGGAAATGGATTTGGGATATTTGGACTCGAGACTCTGGGGGACACTGGGTTGCCCCGGTGTAATTCACCCTGCGTACCGGCAAATCATGCCTGCTCGGAGAATTAAAGGATTACCGGTAACTTCGGCCTCCTAACTCCTGGAAACAAAGTAATTGTGTTTCTATCCAAATACCCCACCTAAAAAGCTTACACATATGAAGTTTCACAGTTCTAGGGCAAGGGAACATGAAAACCGAAAAAAGCAGGGGTCACTTTATTTTTCACATGTATAATCCCTGGTCCCTGGCTTATGATGCTATTTAGCTGCTAGGGACCCCACGGCTTTAGGCTTAACCAGAGGGCTTAACCTTTATTGTATAGCATGATTATCCCCTCCCATCACATACTTTATGCCTAGCTGTGCCGTTACAGCCATATACACACTGCAAAAGCCTTGATTCAGTGCAGGATGGGAATAATGGCAAGTTTAGCTATAAATTATGTAACAGTGTTTCCCCCCACCGTCTGGGAGATTCCCCCGTTACCAGGAGTGTACAGTAGTAGTGCTGAGTACCCGTTGGCTCACAGAAGCTCTGAGATTCCGCCGGTGTTGTTGGGGAAGACAGGACAGGCTTTAGGGGTGATAGCTGGTTCTTTCTTACTATTGGATAAGTGCCTCCATCTCTCACAGGCTCCAGGAGTGCTGGAGGCAATCCCTGCGGGAGAACTCTCTAATACTCCTCTTGATATATTGCAAACTCAGACAAGAGTATATTTTATAACAGGAACAGTCTTTATTGGCAACAGCACAGGATACACAGCATATTCTGCATACTCTGGGTTCCAGCCCTGTGATGGTCCCTGGACTCAACCCCCAGGCTTGGGCCCCAAAGGTTGGTCCTTGCTCTTCCTCTACTCCCTGATGGAACAGGAGGTATGGTCCTCACTCCCACTCCCCTAAGGGAGGGGATAGAAGGTGACAGAGCAGTGCACACCTCTTCCGTGGGACCAGTCTCTCTCGGGGGAGAGACACACTGGCTAAAGTGGAAGTGTAGCCCCTTAAGTACCCTGGGGAAGGGTCCAAGGTCTGAGCCGAGGATTTAGCAGAACACAGGCCTTATCCCGCCCCCCCTGCTACTCAAGGGAGCTGTTCACTGCTGTGGAAAACCCGGATTGGGCTTAACACTGCCTGCACTGTTCCAGGACTTACATGTTAGGCAGGGCAGGTTAGTAGCCAAAAACAGACATGACTTCACTTAAATAACGTAAAGTTAAGTTCCCACGTTAACCGTTACAGACTTCAGTGGATTGGCCATACTATGATAATACCTCATTTGCATTTCATTGTCACTAATGTAAAGATGTAACAAGCTTAACAGTCTTTGGTGCCACTGCCACATATGGTCACGTGACCACAGTGGCAGCGGCACTAATGGATTTAATGCTGCAGGGGGTCCCATTGAGAAGCATGAAACCTACGCAGCTCCATCATGGCAGACACTGTCCCCTGCGCCACAGACGTTTGCTTGTTTTGGCGTTTGTATTGTATTTGAATGTTTATTGGTTGTAGTGGTGGTGGCTGAAGGGGGGTAGTTGCCCCGGGGTGGATGGTTAGGCCTTTCGGGTGTGTAGTGGGAGGGGTTAACCACTTCATTACCTTCACCCATACCGGGGCCTGTAACTCGAGAAGCAGGGGGTCCCCGAGGCTGCAATTAATGCAGTTCAGCTCCGGATATCCCCTGCTTCAATACTGTGTTATTAATGTAATGGTGGTATTTATACATTCCAACACGCATGACGCTCCCAATAAGACTAAATATTACCGTGTAATACTAAAATTAAGAGAGATATTAATATCTGGCTCTTAGTATCTGTTAAACCTCAGGTGTCTGTACTCGTTATGTGCGAATCAGTCCCACGAATACACATATGTAACTCTTAGCATGTTCAGCCGAGGACATCTCATAATATTCTTATATTTAATACGGTCACTCATTCTGATATCTCCTTGCGTAACCGCACCCCTGGCCCCCATCAATACCTCCTTTGAAGCAGAGACCTCTGGGTAGTGGACATTTGTCACCTGGTGTTAGATTTCACACCCAATGCCCCAGAACTCCTTTCCTAGCTGTCTCCCAGCAATATATGTTAACATACACCAAACCCCCTCTGTACCTTTTCACACCCAAACTTCAATCAAGCCTTTTGAAGCCCAGATATTTCTCAAAAGACACACCACATTTGTATTTTCTTAAACTGTAGCTCATTAACCCCTTAAGCCCCGGTGTGTGTGTGGTGCAGACACTAGGATAACACAATACAGTTACACAGGGGAATAAGCATTTGGATATTGAAGCGAGGTAAAAACACATTACTGGACCTCAGTCCAGTTAACCCCTTGCTTCCCAGGTGAGGGTAGAGGGTGGCCAATTGGGGTGTAACCCCTTTAATCCCGGGCCAAATCCTCCCCATCATCACAGGCTCTTCCTGCATCTGCCTCTGCCCTATCACAGCCCTCGCTCTGCATACACCTCCACGTGGCTCATTGGACGCTCTTCCCTATTTATGCTCAGCTGCCCCTCTGGAAAATTAGCTGAGCGTAGATCCATGAATCATTGTGTTTCACCTCTACTTTGCCTTCGCAGTCTCGTCTTGCCCTGTCTCGCTGTATCTTGCTTCATGTACCGACCTGGCTTTATCCTTGGACTCCACACCTCTGGCTTACTGACTCCGGCTTTCCTCTGACCTTCCGCATCTCTCCAACCCTGACCTCGGCACTTGGACAACAACTATTATACTATCTCCAATCCCGACCTTGGCTAATAGTACCCTCTATGAACCCGGACCTCTCCTACTCTGACCTTGTCAAGTATTACGACAACTCTGACCTCTCCAACCCACTCTCCAGATGTGCCCCCATGGCTGTGGGTGGCGTTTCTACCAATTCCCACCTCAGTCCTGGGGTCCCGCCTTGTTTGTGGTGAGCACAGCATTACAAAGTCCAAATAATCAGCCTCTCCACTGTGTGACCTGCATTCCTCAATTGGGGAAAAGCACTCCCGAATTTCGGGCGGTACTGCCCTTAAATACAGCCAGGAGGAGGACATCAGGTCTGTTCCATGATTGGTCATGCCCAGGCCTGATGTCACCACCTCCCGCTGTCACTCAAGTGCAGCTCCTCAGAGGGGAAAACCCAATATCAACTACTAGCAGGGCCTGCTTGTACCAGGGCTTACTGCCAAGAGGGAAACAAACTAGTAGCCACAGATTGCATGGCTACACTGTCCCTCTGGTTGAATCCCAATGTCCACACTTGGGTCTAAACCTTCGGGTACCATCCTTGAAGGTAAACTTAAAATAACAGTATAACATTTCACATAATTAATATCACATTACTATGCATGATATAGTCAGTGAATACAAAGCATACATGCATGTTTTTGCTTGGATGTGTGGCCCTCCTCCCTATGGTTTAAAGCTCGCCCCGCCTCACTTTCCAATTAGCAGTTTTTATCATGATCCTGTGAATCACAGACTCAGTATGGTCTTTCTCCCTTCAGCAGAAAAGAGAGGTACATGAGAATTGTGCCAGGTATTGTTACGACCTGCAGATTGGGCATGCTGTGAAGTGGCTGCAGGCTTATAACCTTTTGGCCAAAGGGTTTAACTAAATTACCCTTTTTCATGAGCAGATAAGCACTGAGGTATTGCACTATATGTCGTGTCATTTTGTATGATGCTCTGGCCTATCTGTTTTTTTTTGTGTTTACAAAGCATACAGTTTTATTGGCATGTATCACCCAACGTGCCTGTATGAGCATACAAAATTCTCTCCCGACATGGAGAACTCTTTAATCAATAATAGTGCTCAGGATCCAGTTTCCTAACTAAGGCTCCTGAGTCATCAATTACAGTAATGGAAAAAACCTTTATTGGATGCCCTTCAGACACGTACTCCACCCGGTCCATGTACACTGACTTCCCGACCGTCCACACTTTAACCAAGAAAGCCACCCGTGCCTCCGCATTATGGAAGGTGTTCCTAACATGCTCCATGACATAGGTTCTAACGGCTTCTACTAGCCATCTCTCTCGGTTCTCCTCAATTTCTCTCATCAATGGCTCTGGAACATAGGGGTACTAGAACCCATGCGAGTTCCGGTACTTCTGGACAACATGTCTCTCGGCTCAGCTGATTTTAGTTAGGCGCCGGCCCTCAGCCTGACCTGGCTGAACCCAGAACAAAGGTTCTTTAACCGGGGAATTATAGTTATCTAGGGCTTCACCCGAAGGCTGTATTATACCCAGACTAATCTCTTGCTCCCGGCATCTCTTGATCTCTGCGGATTCCTCGGGTTAAACTTTCCATCAGCCCACCAATGGTCTACTACATCCCTGGTCTCTAGTAGGAACCCAGTATGATCCATAAATGGCACATACCCCCTAAATCTAGGATGCCACCACGGTAAGGACACGGTTGGTGTTACTACAGCGGATCCAGTGTTTCATGTGGTGCTTGGGAAACCTGAAACATCAGAATCCACAGACATAGCATAATGACTGAACCCACTATTTACGCTGCATACATATTCTTCAACACATTTATCATCTATTAACATCTCATTCCCATAAGTCCAGTCCTTCCAATCTGAAGAAGGAATAAGAGTCTTAGAGGCCCGCAGGCTCCTCTTTTTAGAGTACCGTTCTCGTGCGGTCCGATCAGAGGTACCAGAGATGGGAAGCCAGGATCTCCAACCTCCACAGCAGATGACACCCACGATGGAAAGATCGCGAGAGGACCGGAACAATCAGGATCCAGGACCAAAGACGTGATGGTGTGATGACATCATCCGGCATGGGAGGAGGAATCTGATGCGCGCGCATTCGGCTGAATGTGGAAGAGGACGACGAGGGAGATCCACGTGGGACAACCGGTCATGATTTTAAAGTAACTTCACCTGTGTTTGGGACTACTTATGTTGGACTTTTTACAGTTTTGGGTATTCTATTCACTTGAGAAAGTTGTGTTTGCTGATCAAAAAATTAATTTGGAAAATTCCGTAGTGCTTTGGAACATTTATTTTTTTTGCTTGAGACACCTAAAACATCAGAATCCAAAGACATAGCATAATGGCTGAATCCAATATTTACACTACATACTGTACATATTCTTCAACACATTTATCATCTATTAACATCTCATTCCCATAAGACTAGTCCTTCCAATCTGAAGAAAAAATAAGTCTTAGAGGCCCGCAGGCTCCTCTTTTTAGAGAATCGATCTCGTGTGGTCTGATCAGTTTCCCCAGGTGGAGCCCCACCCTGGGCTATCCTGGCAGGAGGGGTTCCCTTGCTAGAATTCCATTCGGAAGTCCCAGTAAAAGAAGGGCGGCAAGACACCTGGAGACCAGCTGTACTGGTCTAAGGTAAAGGGGCCTTGAAAGTATCCGAGTCCCTGTCAGTGTCTCGTAAGGCTACATTACCCAGACCCGACACCAATGTGATTCGGACCACGTGAGCTGTAGGGGCTGGCATGGGCCTATGGGCCCGCAAATACAAGGGGTTGGGACATCCGAATACACCGGAGGCCTATCTTCCTCTTTGGCCACTTCTGCTGCTTTTTGTTGAGCCCTGCGCTCATACATGGGGGCCTATGCAGAGAGCAGCGAATTTGAAAAATGGCGAATTTATTAAAAAGTAGCTTTTTTGGAGAGTTTTATTCTCCATATGCAGAAAAGTGCGAATTCTGCTATGTTTAACATGGATGCGTGTGGCGAGTTTAAATTGGCGAGATGCGCGCTTCAGAAACGTGTAAAAACAAATTCGTGGCTTTTTTTTTCCCTTTGCAATGGCCGCGAGCGGCAGCTTCTTGCCAATTTTTTCTGGCGAGGCAAAAAGGAGACAATCGCGCCATTTTATTGGCGCGAACAGCCGCTAGATGCCGTTCGCGCCTCTCTGCATTAGGATATTTTTAAAACTGGCGAGATTGAGGTTCTCGCCAGCCGCGAGGCGAGTTTTACAAATAGAAAAGAAAAATTGGCGCGTTTTCCGAAATCTCCATTTTCTGCTGTTTTCTGCGCGATTTTCTCCAAAAAATGGCGAATTTCGAAATAGCGCTGCTCTCTGCATAGGCCCCATGGACTGAATAAAGGCAGTTCTCTGTAAACTAGTGGGAGTTTTACTCACTGGAGCGGAAATTGGAGTCACCTCAACCGCCCCAGCAGTCGCTAGCAGCATGACATCATCTCTGGCTGGTCGCACGGGGTCCTGGCACATGTCCAGATCCCGCACCTGAAGGGCATCGCCACCCAGCCGTTGTATAGGGGTGCTGTCTTTGTCTTTATCAGCTTTTGCCACATGGACATCAGCACCGGAATGTACCTCCAGCGGTATGGGATAATCCCTGGATCGGCTTCCGGACACCTCCATGAAGGGTAAACTCACACAACTTTCAAGTCTCACGGTTGCGGTTATGGTCGCAGGACACCTACGTCTCTGAGCCATTAGAACTGTTCTGTTCCTCCACAGTGTCGGTCGGCATATTCGACAGCGGTCGAAACACCACAGAAGACTGTCTGCTACTGGTACAGGAGGAAGAGGGCAGGGACACCTCGCACGGGAAAGGCACCGGATTATATATGATTCACCAGCGGCAATTAGCAGAGCCGGTCCCAGCTCATGTGCCTCTGTGAACAACAGTGCCTCATCACCCCAGGCAGTCACCTTACCCGGGTGCTCGTGGGCTGGTTCCAGTTCATTGACCATCTCTGGTTCCTCTGTGGGGACCAGGTCTGGAACCGTCTCAGTCTGCTCTGTAATCATCGGGATACTCGAATCCCCTTGGGCCTCGTCAAGGACACACGGGCCCTCCATAGTTAAGGTAGATTTTGCTTTAACAGCAGTATTGACCGCCCAAGTATTGGGGTCAGTCGCATCCTTTTCTGCGAATTCCGTAGGCCGCAGCAGCGTGGGCTTCAGGAAACGTGCTCCGCAGTGGGGACATTGGGCTCCCCAGACCAGGTCGCCGCCTGAGAAGTCGCATTTGGGATATAGGCATTTGAGCTACCTCTTCCCTTCAACAATCCAGCTGATAGTGGACAAACTCCATCTCGTTTGACATAGTCATTCTTTTCTGTACACACATGCACAAGAGCAACAGGTAGCTCACTCCTTTCACTCGCCATGCTCCAACAAACTGAGGGTGTGGTTCGCTACATCCGAGACCTCCCTTGTTCTCAAGTCTTCAGGCATTGGCTGTCGGCGTGCCCCTCCCTCTGGTGGAGATTAGAGGAGGGGCACCCGATGACATGGACGGGGCGTGTGTCTGACTCCTGTCTGAGCCTGTCACATCGCTTGTGTGGGGGTACTGTCTTTGGCGCCAGACCCTTGCAGAACTTTGCAAAAAGTTCACGTGCAATCTGTTTGCAAGCAACACGTGCGCTCTCCAACCTTGGTGGGAGATGCCATTTTAGCTCATGTAACTCACGTGGCGCATTCCCGGACAAGGAAACCACCATTTTGTGCACAATTCCTTCACAGACCATGCAGTGACCACGATTCCGACAGGAATCCTTTCCTCGAGGGACCTCACATCACATAGATTAGCAGTCTACCAAGAGTAGGTTGAACCCCAGGCTAGCAAAGCTCCATCTCGATACGCTGCACACGATTACAGTCCATTGCAAGAACTCTGGGGTTCTATGATCTGGCTCCTGGCTAATGGTACTCTGGGCTTCTTCTAGTGGAGAGGTCTAGACACCTTGAACTCCAGGCACCCTTCCTGATACTCCCTATCCAGTACCCTTACACCACCCCTCCAGGCTGCCAGCATCACGGACCCTCTCCAGAGGTCCCTGAGACTCAGTTAACCAGAGCACCCCCTTTAGGCATCCCGACTACCCGCCTCAGGGCAACTTAGAACAGCAATACCCTTTGCGTCTCCAAACCATTCACCCGATAGGGCAGTCTAAGCTGTAGTTCCTTGTGGGGACTGTCCCCTTGATACTACACCTAGCCTCTCTCCTTCATAAGCACTTGCTCTGGAAGCGTACCTTGTTACTTCCAGCTTTGTTTTGCTGAAAGCCTGTCCTGTTACAGATCTCAGCAACGCCTCCAAATGTAATGGTGTTTCCTCCAACCGGTGGGAGATTTGGCCATTAACACAGTGTATGGTGCATATACCTGCTGGCAACAGGAGGGCTGAGTCGTCCACTGGTGGTAGTGGGAACACAGGAATAGGCTTCTGGGGTTCATACCCTACATGTCTCTTTAGCAGTGCAGCACCTCCATCTGCCGTAGGCTCCAGGAATTAAAGGTGATCTTCCATGGTAGAACTTATTACCTCTCCCCCCAGTAAGGTCATGCACCAGGCAGGAGTTATAGCAACAGGAACGGTTTATTTTCTCTTTTATACGGCACAGTAACAAGGCAGGCTTCTGCCTGATGCAATTTCTCTCGGCTACCCAGGAAGGATGGTCCCTGGACCATCACTACAGGTCAATGGCACCCGCAACCATCCTAGCTCTTCCCTGCCTTCCTTGCAGAGGCAGAGGTATGGTTCACACTAACTCTGCCCTGAAAGGAAGAAGACTGGAGAAGGGCCAATAATCAGCCTCTTCACTGTGTGACCTGCCTTCCTCAAGTGGGAAAAGGCACTTCTGAATTTGGGGCGGTACTGCCCTTAAGTACAGCCAGGAGGAGGGCATTAGGTCTGTCCCATGATTGGTCATGCCCAGGCCTGATGTCACCACCTCCCTCTGTCACTCAAGTGCAGGTCCTCGGAGGGGAAAACCTATATCAACTACTGGCCAGGCCAGCTTGTACCAGGGCTTACTGCCTGGAGGGAAGCAAACTAGTAGCCACAGATGGCATGGCTACATTAAAATAAAATAAAAGCCATGAGGTCGCCTGTTAGAGGCACGAAGAGAGAGTGACTGATTCAGTCTCACTCTTACTGCGTTACTCTTACAGACAGGTGCAGCCTGGTAGGATGAGTCCCATTCAGACGCAGGGACTCCCGCTGTTTTAATCCCGATGGGCCATTACGGCCTTCTATGCACTGTGCCGCGGACGGTCAACGCTTTGCACACTGTGCACCAGCACATGCTCTACGGCAGCTGGTAGATAGGAGATGCTACATCTGTAGTAAACACTATGCTCTTTATGGGACAAACCGTGGCTTAAGGTAACTGTATGTTATTTTCCTATGAAGGTACACCGTTAGTCTTACCCTATCGTTAAGTCACCACATTAAGTGACAGAGATTTGTAGAACTGTACCTTGGTAAATTATATCTTAGACTAGTTAGGCATTTAATTCATGGTCGTTACATCAGATTGTTTTGAATGGTTTTGGTTTATTTACAATACAGTAGCTCTTTATTTGTGTGATGTCACTTTGCCTTCAACAGGACTATTCTCCCCTTCCCTTGCTTGTATTTTTGTTGGAGAGTGACGTACATAATTTCATTTCAGTGATGTCATGATAGTAAAACCTACTATGTTGGGGAATTAATCACTATGGGAATTATCTAAGGAATGGCTGAATTATCGCAAATTTTACATGTTTAATTTGCTAGTTCTGTCCATTTCTGTATAAGATAAAGGTCCATATTTATTGAGCTGTACTTTGCCAAAAGACACTTGCGGCAGAAGTAAACTGCTTAGTAAAAATTGACCTGTGTGTCTTCTATGTACTAATCATACTGCAGTGCTAGGAGCGTTACCTTTGACTTGCAGTTTTGGTTAGGTGGACAAACTGCCCAGTATTAAAAATAAAATATTCTTATTAAACTTGGTTCCCAGTGTTGAAATACTCAGATCAACCCCAAGCATTGATCTGGCAACAACTGTTGTCAAAACAAATTTGCCAAGGATTCCAATGCCCTCTTAACCTGAACATCTACTCATGGGAAAAGCTGTCAGCATATGGCCCAGGATGAAACACAGAAAAGACCCTGATAGTATTTTCCAAATGATGTGCACAGAATGTCCATATCACTACCACATCACCATATCATTTAGCGTTTCAATTGAGAACAAAAAGTGAAACTATTAGCTGTGTTATACAAATGACAGGGTCATAAAAATTAAGCTGTTCTTTCATTTTAGCCAGTGCGATCTTTAAAATCGGTGCCAAGGGCTTTAAACATATTACTGTACCTTTAAATACATACTGTAACAATATTTCTTCTTACCTAGGTCAAAGGAATATATTCCTGGTAGACATTCATCTGTGGCTCGATTAGAGCGACCGCCAAATAAATATATCTTTCTTTTCACAACACTGTGAATGCATGAGATAAAACATTTTTGCAAGTCACTCATCAATTTTACATGTAACCTGCTTGTATCAACATGCGATCTTCACTTGGGAGCCAGGAACTGACAGAGGGCTCATCTCAACAGTTATTCCAAAACAGTTTTTGGGGTAAACCATCCACAAAATGGAGTAACTTTTTAAAATATATAACCTTCTATTTAGTTATTGTAGCAGTTAACATTAGTAAACATAAAATATTTCTTTAGAGTGTTAAAAGTATATGTTTTAAAAGTGATCAAAAGCCTAAAAGCAGATATGTGCTAAATAATACAATAGAAATCATTCTTGTAGATAATGTACTAAATATCTACCAGGTTAACTAAAAAAAAGGAATTTTTAAATTTAAGTATGTGACTCTTTTTTTCCCTTTCTTTTTGAGGTGTTGTAGAGACCCAGAAAGACAAAGCATCCATTACGGTTGTTCTTTAGTTTCCTAGTTTTAGTTAAAATCATGATCTGAGTATATGGTAGGGCATGCCCACTTCTGATACTTCAGCCATGAAAAAGCGTCCAACATTTTATTTGGCATTTAAAAATTTAATTAAAAGCAAATGTCTCCATATCTGCAGAACGAAAAAAGAAAGAAAGATACTGCAATAACCAACAACAAAAAAGTTAATTTTATGATCAAGACATTGCTGCTTTAAATGTCCCATGCTGTTGATAAACAGGGAATATTCACTGAGCTTCACATTTACTGTAGTCAGATTCATAAATATCCCAGCAAGTAATGGATTTCTCTACGTGATCAGTATCTTCCCGGTGCTTGCACTCGCTGCAAAATGTCACAGCAGACTCAGATAAACGTGTTCACACTCGGTTATCCAAGAAGATTTAGTAGCATAAAATGTACAGCGCAATATTAAATAGCTGATTGGTTAAATGGTGTTTCAACAGGCTACTTGTTAGATAACTCCTGTTTTCTACCACACCTGGAGAGACCCCCGAAGGCAAAGAGTAAGGAATAGTTTAGTGATAAGAACATGACCTCTAAAGCAGGAACCAGTTTTGAATCACAGGGTCCCTCTATCTCCTATGTACCTCAGGCACAAAAAAAAATGGATTTCAAGTTATTCAGGGCAGGAACTTGTTGGGTGGTTCTCATTAACCACAGGCAAACTTCTATTGGGAGATTCTGTGTGATAGTGTCCGATTGCCACTATAGCCTGGAGCTCCCGTGGCTCCTGGAGACCCCCCTCCCCTGGAGCAGCTCGAGCACGGATGCCGAACGACCCGACGGCTGCTTCCAAGGGTGGGGGCTGGAGCAGGGAGCAGCGCGGCTTCTCCTGCCTGCGGCCGGTTGCCGGGGACGCGATCGGGCCATTGCTAAGGCCGCGATCGCGTCTCTAAGGTCCCGGCGGCCGAACCAGCAGGGTGCCGCCATTGTAGTGAGGATTGCGCATGCGCAGGGACGCGTAGGCGCAGGGAGAGCCCCAGAGACAGGGATAGTTCGCGCGAGCATAGGGACAGCTCAGGGAGAAGAGAGAAAGCCGGGAAAGCTTGCGCACGCGCAGTGGAGGGTAAGGAAAGCCCGCGAACCCCTAGCCTACCAGGGAAGGCTCTGAGCTGGGACTACATATCCCATGAGCCTCTGTATGCCCCATGTGACACCCGGGAGCCAATAGGGCTTAGGGAGCTCCTGGGGAAAAGGATACATTTCGCGGGCCGAGAGCTGCGTAGTCAGTCAGGAAGAAGTCAGAGGAAGGAACAGACAAAGGAAGGAGGTAGGGTGCAGGAGAGAGGGACTCCCCTGTACTAGGCCAGCACCCCCTTGGTCCAAGATAGCTCAGCTCCCCAGTAAGGTGAGTGTTGCCAGGGGCAGCCCTCAGGTTAGGGACCCTGCCACTTACATTAGTGGGAGCTGGAAAAAGGGAAGTCTGCAGTTAAGAGAGTTGGAGTCAGGGAGCTGTAGGGAAGGAAGGGTGCGGGGAGCGAGTGCAGCTTCTGCCCCATATAGGTACCTACACCCCAGGTAGGCCCCAACTCCCCACTAGTTGGGTGGGTAACTGCTTAGGGAGGTCCTAGAGAGGGACGCGGCCCCTAGTTTGGAGTGCTGCCTTGTCAGAGTCACAGCGGGCAGTGCTGTAAGGTCTGACCGGCAGGCACCTTGTTGCGCAGCACGTTGGCTGCAGCCTCCAGTGAGCTACAGCTTGCTGCGGTAGGCGCTGGGACTAGTTAGACAGTAGTGAGGCTGAAGGGACTTGGGTAGTTAGGGGAGTGGGACAGGTCATTACCCCTACCGGCCATAGGAGTTCCCCAAGCCACTACAGGTTGCTGTACTACAGGGACAGGCCCTAGGTTAGGGTTCCTGTCACGTTAGTACCACTTAGATAGATAGGGACACAGCGGCTGCTGCTGTTCCTGTGGAAGCGGTTGGACCCACGTTGGGGTCCCCAGAGACGATTCCAGAGTGGGACCGCCCTAGCTGTCCGCACGTGCAAGGAGTTCGGTTGGAGGATCAGACGGATTCATCACACGTCTGACCCTTTGAGAAGATTGTTGCTGACCCGAGCACCGGAGTGCTCGGCAGGTATTATATCATCATATGTGCACCAACAGGCCTAGAGGTTCTTAGTGACTGCGCAGTCACACATTGACTATCTCTGTAGGAGTACGGGACATTGGGTGGGGTTCTTGGGACACTGGGTGGGATCACCTAGTGTTGGGGAATCGTCCTGCGAGACGTCACTGTTAGTGTCTCCTCGTGAGAGGGACACAGGTTATTATTATTTGTTAGTAAAGTCATCTTAATATATAAAATCGAATGGTTAGTGAGGTTAGTGCTATCTGCGGTGAATCTGATTGGTCCTCAGCCTCTGGCCAATCAGATTGCTGTGTGTGACGTCACCCAACTGCCACTCTCTTCCCCCTCGGCTCGCGCCACCACACACACACACACACACACACACACACACACACACATCTCTCCCCCTCCCCGCTCCAAATCACCCCTCCCCAGCGGCATCACCTCTCCCCCCTCCCCGCTCCAAATCACCTCTCCCCCCTCCCCGCTCCAAATCACCTCTCCCCCTCCCCAGCCGCATCACCTCTCCCCCTCCCCAGCGGCATCACCTCTCCCCCCTCCCCAGCGGCATCACCTCTCCCCCTCCCCGCTCCAAATCACCTCTCCCCCTCCCCAGCGGCATCACCTCTCCCCCTCCCCGCTCCAAATCACCTCACCCCCTCCCCAGCGGCGCTCCAACTCACCTCTCCCCCTCCCCAGCGGCATCACCTCTCCCCCTCCCCGCTCCAAATCACCTCTCCCCCTCCCCGCTCCAAATCACTTCTCCCCCTCCCCAGCGGCATCACCTCTCCCCCTCCCCAGCGGCATCACCTCTCCCCCTCCCCAGCGGCATTAGCTCTCCCCCTCCCCGCTCCAAATCACCTCTCCCCCCCTCCCCAGCGGCATCACCTCTCCCCGCTCCAAATCACCTCTCCCCCCTCCCCAGCGGCATCACCTCTCCCCCTCCCCGCTCCAAATCACCTCTCCCCCTCCCCAGCGGCATCACCTCTCCCCCTCCCCGCTCCAAATCACCTCTCCCCCCTCCCCAGCGGCATCACCTCTCCCTCCTCCCCGCTCCAAATCACCTCTCCCCCCTCCCCAGCGGCATCACCTCTCCCCCCTCCAAATCACCTCTCCCCCTCCCCAGCGGCATCACCTCTCCCCCTCCCCACTCCAAATCACCTCTCCCCCTCCCCAGCGGCATCACCTCTCCCCCTCCCCAGCGGCATCACCTCTCCCCCCTCCCCAGCGGCATCACCTCTCCCCCCTCCCCAGCGGCATCACCTCTCCCCCCTCCCCAGCGGCATCACCTCTCCCCCCTCCCCAGCGGCATCACCTCTCCCCCTCCCCAGCGGCATCACCTCTCCCCCCTCCCCGCTCCAAATCACCTCTCCCCCCTCCCCAGCGGCATCACCTCTCCCCCCTCCCCAGCGGCATCACCTATCCCCCTCCCCGCTCCAAATCACCTCTCCCCCCTCCCCACTCAAAATCACCTCTCCCCCCTCCCCACTCAAAATCACCTCTCCCCCCTCCCCGCTCCAAATCACCTCTCCCCCTCCCCAGCGGCATCACCTCTCCCCCCTCCCCAGCGGCGCTCAAACTCACCTCTCCCCCTCCCCGCTCCAAATCACCTCTCCCCCTCCCCACTCAAAATCACCTCTCCCCCCTCCCCGCTCCAAATCACCTCTCCCCCTCCCCAGCGGCATCACCTCTCCCCCCTCCCCAGCGGCGCTCAAACTCACCTCTCCCCCTCCCCAGCGGCGCTCAAACTCACCTCTCCCCCTCCCCAGCGGCATCACCTCTCCCCCCTCCCCGCTCCAAATCACCTCTCCCCCCTCCCCAGCGGCATCACCTCTCCCCCCTCCCCAGCGGCATCACCTCTCCCCGCTCCAAATCACCTCTCCCCCCCCCCCCCCACGGCAGGGGAACAGGCAGCTGCCACGCGGCGCGTAAGATGGCGGACCCCCTTCCTCCCTCGCGGCGCTGAGTCAGAAGATGGCGGCGGCCAGAAGTACAGGTAGGTGTCGCTCCCCCACCTCCGGCGCCAAACGGAAGTGAGAAAGGGCGCATCAACTGAGACGTGTGTGTGTGTGTGTGTGTGTGTGTGTGTGTGTCACTGTCACTGTCCACTGCCCCCCCCCTCCTGTCCACTGCCCCCCACCTCCTGTCCACTGCCCCCCCTCCTGTCCACTGCCCCCCCCTCCTGTCCACTGCCCCCCCCTTCCTGTCCACTGCCCCCCCCCCTCCTGTCCACTGCCCCCCCCTCCTGTCCACTGCCCCCCCTCCTGTCCACTGCCCCCCCTCCTGTCCACTGCCCCCCTCCTGTCCACTGCCCCCCCTCCTGTCCACTGCCCCCTTCCTGTCCACCGACCCCCCCCTCCTGTCCACCTCCCGTCCACCTCCCGTCCACCTCCCGTCCACCTCCCCCCTCCCCTCCTGTCCACCTCCCCCCCCCCTCTCCTGTCCACTGCCCCCCCTTCCTGTCCACTGCCCCCCTCCTGTCCACTGCCCCCTCCTGTCCACCGCCCCCCCCCTCCTGTCCACCTCCCCCCCCCTCCTGTCCACCTCCCTCCCCTCCTGTCCACCTCCCCCCCTCTCCTGTCCACTGTCCGTCCCTCCTGTCCACTGTCCGTCCCTCCTGTCCACTGTCCGTCCCCCCCTCCTGCCCCCCCCCCTCCTGTCCACTGTCCGTCCCTCCTGTCCACTGTCCCCCCCTCCTGTCCACTGTCCGTCCCCCCCTCCTGTCCACTGTCCGTCCCCACCCCCTCCTGTCCACTCTTCATCCCCCCCCTCCTGTCCACTGTTCGTCCCTCCCCTCTGGGGAACACGGAGAAAGAGGGAAAGAGAAGGGAGCGGGATATTTTACTCACGGCCAACGCCAGGTCTCTCTCCCCCTCGCCGCTACAACTCACCTCTCTCCCTCCCCGCCGCCGCTCCAACTGGAACAGATGGCGGTGCCCGGAAGGACCCCCTTCCTCCCTCGCGGCGCCCAGTGAGAAGATGGCGGCGCCCGGAAGTACAGGTAGGTGTCGCGTGTGTCGCTCCCCCACTTCCCCACCCCCCCACTATCCCCCCCCCACCTCCCAGAGCA